>NC_088233.1:27810747-27883583 GCF_036934945.1 Oncorhynchus masou masou | reverse complement strand
GAGGGAGGGTGAGACGAGTGGCTGAGGATGGGATTGGGAGGAGGGAGGGGGTGAGGGAGGATGGGAGGGAGGGAGGGAGGGAGGGAGGGAGGGAGGGAGGGAGGGAGGGAGGGAGGGAGGGAGGGAGGGAGGGAGGGAGGGAGGGATGAGTGGCTGAGGATGGGATTGGGAGGAGGGAGGGAGGGTGAGACGAGTGGCTGAGGATGCGATTGGGAGGAGGGAGGGAGGGTGAGACGAGTGGCTGAGAAGAGGGTATGAGAGATATTATTATTATTTGTATTTAACCTCTATTTAACTAAGCTAGTCAGTCGTTAATAGTGTTTTATTATGCACTGTGATTCCTGGGCTGATTAAATGATAGCAGATAAGATCTTCAGCTGGCTGGAAACATGAAGAGTCCAGAGCTGGTTAAAAATGCATCAAACATGCAACTAGATTAACCCTCTGTCTGTCTGAGGCGAGGAGGGGGAGGGAACAGCCACTACTGAACAATGCTGGAGCTACTATTGGGATTCTCCATCTCTTTCCATTTCTCTCTCCCTCTTAACCCCCTCTCTCTACCCCCACAACACAGCATGCATGAGGAGGTTATAGTCTGTTTGTGGAGGGGGTATATGGGTGAGGGGAAAGGTGGAGGGGTTATATGTATCGGCGTTGAAAAATCATAATCGGTTGACCTCTAATACAGACCACTCATTACACCCCACTAACACATGAATGGAAAACACATTGCTTCACTTTCACCAGCGTCCATTATTGCCTGGCCTCTACACAGAGGGAGGATGTGGTGCTCATCTGCCCAGTGTGACTAATATCAGGTAGAGACCTATAAGGGAAGGGAAAAGTGGATCTTTATCAAGAAGGGAATTAAGGCTGAGAGCTCCATTTGAAAGGTACATATTAACTGGGCCTCCAGAAAAGGAGAGAGAGAGAGATAGTTGGGGAGAGGTGGGGAGAGGTGGGGAGAGGCGAGGCGAGGAGAGGAGAGGCGAGGAGAGCGAAGAGAGGCGAGGCGAGGAGAGGAGAGGCGAGGAGAGGCGAAGAGAGGAGAGGCGAGGAGAAGAGAGGAGAGGAGAGGCGAAGAGAGGAGAGGCGAAGAGAGGAGAGGCGAGAGAGAGGAGAGGAGAGGAGAGGCGAGGAGAAGAGAGGAGAGGAGAGGCGAAGAGAGGAGAGGCGAAGAGAGGAGAGGAGAGGAGAGGAGAAGAGAGGAGAGGAGAGGCGAAGAGAGGAGAGGCGAAGAGAGGAGAGGAGAGGAGAGGAGAAGAGAGGAGAGGCGAGGAGAGGAGAGGCGAATAGAGGTGAGGAGAGGAGAAGAGAGGAGAGGCGAAGAGAGGAGAGGAGAGGAGGAGAGGCGAAGAGAGGCGAGGAGAGGCGAGGAGAGGAGAGGCGAAGAGAGGCGAGGCGAGGAGAGGAGAGGCGAGGCGAGGAGAGGCGAGGAGAGAAGAAGAGAGGAGAGGCGAAGAGAGGAGAGGTGAGGAGAGGCGAAGAGAGGAGAGGCGAGGAGAGGAGAAGAGAGGCGAGGAGAGGCGAAGAGAGGCGAGGCGAGGAGAGGCGGAGGCGAGGCGAGGAGAGGAGAAGAGAGGAGAGGCGAGGAGGGTGAGGAGAGGAGAGGGTGAGGAGAGGAGAGGGAGAGGCGAAGAGAGGAGAGGCGAAGAGAGGAGAGGAGAGGCGGGAGAGGAGAAGAGAGGAGGGCGAGGAGAGGAGAGGCGAAGAGAGGCGAGGAGAGGCGAAGAGAGGAGAGGCGAAGAGAGGCGAGGAGAAGAGAGGAGAGGCGAAGAGAGGAGAGGCGAGGAGAGGCGAAGAGAGGCGAGGAGAGGAGAGGCGAAGAGAGGAGAGGCGAGGAGAGGCGAGGAGAGGCGAGGAGAGGCGAGGAGAGGCGAGGAGAGGCGAGAGAGGCGAGGAGAGGAGAAGAGAGGAGAGGAGAAGAGAGGAGAGGCGAAGAGAGGAGAGGCGAGGAGGGTCGAGGCGAGGCGAGGCGAGGCGAGGCGAGGCGAGGAGAGGAGAGGAGAGGAGAGGAGAGGAGAGGAGAGGAGAGGAGAGGAGAGGAGAGGAGAGGAGAGGAGAGGAGAGGAGGACTGGGAACACCTTGAGAATGAACAGAAGACCTTGCTGAAACAGCAATCTTCACAGAGAGAGAGAGGGAGGGGCAGAGGAAGGGAGCTGGGAGGGAGGGAGAGAGAGAGAGAGAGATGGGTAGAGTTAGAGAGTAGAAAGGAGGAGAGAGAGAGATGGGTAGAGTTAGAGAGTAGAAAGGAGGAGAGAGAGATGGGTAGAGTTGGAGAGTAGAAAGGAGGAGAGAGAGATGGGTAGAGTTAGAGAGTAGAAAGGAGGAGAGAGAGATGGGTAGAGTTAGAGAGTAGAAAGGAGGAGAGTCATGTTTAATTCAAATCAAATCAAATTGTATTGGTCACATACGCATGTTTAGCAGATGTTATTGCATGTGTAGCAAAATGCTTGTGTTCTTAGCTCCAACAGTGCAGTAATATCTGACAATATACAACAATACACACAATTACCTGCTAAAGAAAGGTAATGTGTGTCAGCTGTATAAAATAAGTATTGTACATACACACACACACACACACACACACACACAGGCACACACACACACACACACGCGCGCACACACACACACGCACACACACACCTGTTCCAGCGGTGAGCTCCATTAATCTTTTACTATGCCCTGTCCTCAGTGGGCTAACCCAGGTAAGAGAGGGCGAGGCTGGGGCAGAGCAGCAGGAGAGTGCCCTATGTCTGAATCAGGCCTCCAGGAACATTAGCCCCAGGAGCAGCAGGGGCAGACCTACCTCAGAGGGGTGAAGGGGGTTGGTGTTGTGGTGTAGAGAAGGGAGGCAGAGGAGACACACACTTACTCACATATACACAAACACTCAATCCACCGTTTGAATGCAATTGTATCCCCGACTAAGCCCTGTCTTAACCCATGTTGTCAGCCAAAGAACTACAGAGAAATCATAACTAAGATGAGCAATACAATCCACATGGAGAAGTTGAAAACAAGTGTGACAGTTGCAGTATTTCCGTTAGGAGTGGGGCTAAGGTTTTCTCCATGAAAGCCCCCGACAAAGAGATGGAGACCGCAGCAGGAAGACAAGGACACAGAGTTGAGGTTTCTTCAAATCAGACACTATGTCAGAGTTCAGTTGATTCAATAGACAAAAATGCTTTTCAGTCAGAGAGAGTTCAGCCTCTCTCTCCTCAGTCCCAGAGCTGACCTCACCCTGGCCTGTTCATGGAACAACCAAGCTCCAGCCCCAGGGGTCACCCTGCCTCTCTGTACCCACTCTCCCGTCTCCTCTCCTGGGCATGGCCCTGAACAAACAAGCCCTCTGTCTGGGGCTCCTCCAAACAACCCAAACAGCTCAACCCAAGTCAAAGCATTATTACATGGCTCAATGGAGCAGACACACACACAGTAGTGTATTGATCATGGGGCCTCTTCTCTCCCAATTAACCCTGAGATCTGATGACTGGGGACCACAGACACGCCTTCTCTCCTTCACTACATATCTTCTTCCTCTCCTTTATCCCTCCTATACTTTCTATAGATCCTTTTTCTGGTGATTCTCTCTGTTATCTCTCTATTCTCTCTGTTGATAGTACACATGTGGTGAGAATACTGGTCTTGATGTCTCACTGAGATGAAATCAATGTTCACAGACAGCAGGGGGAAGAAAACAGCACAACAAATCAGCATGTTATAACAGCACCTTCAATATGTCATAACCCCACCTTCAATATGTCATAACACCACCTTCAATTTGTCATAACACCACCTTCAATTTGTCATAACACCACCTTCAATATGTCATAACACCACCTTCAATATGTCATAACACCACCTTCAATATGTCATAACACCACCTTCAATATGTCATAACACCACCTTCAATATGTCATAACACCACCTTCAATATGTCATAACACCACCTTCAATATGTCATAACACCACCTTCAATTTGTCATAACACCACCTTCAATATGTCATAACCCCACCTTCAATATGTCATAACACCACTTTCAATATGTCATAACCCCACCTTCAATTTGTCATAACCCCACCTTCAATGTCATAACACCACCTTCAATATGTCATAACACCACCTTCAATATGTCATAACACCACCTTCAATATGTCATAACACCACCTTCAATATGTCATAACACCACCTTCAATATGTCATAACCCTAACCCATAACACCACCTTAAATATGTCATAACCCCACCTTAAATATGTCATAACCCTAACCCTAACCCATAACACCAACGCCCTGCCTCTAACTCCCCTCCCACTCTCTCCGCCAACCCCTTCTTTAACCCCCCTTCCTCTCTCTCTCTCTCTCTCTCTCTACCAACCCCCTGAACCCTGTCCCAAAGATAACAGTCATATCAACACACCAGGGGCAGCGTAATTAGTGTAGACGTGTGTGTGTGTGTGTGTGTGTGTGTGTGTGTGTGTGTGTGTGTGTGTGTGTGTGTGTGTGTGTGTGTGTGTGTGTGTGTGTGTGTGTGTGTGTGTGTGTGTGTGTGTGTGTGTGTGTGTGTCAGTTGTATTAAGTCACATACTAAAGAAAACAGTCCATTAGGGGTAATATATAATAGGTTAGACTTAATGACAGGATGCACATCATTCAGTCACCATAACAAAGCATCCAGTCATGGGGAAAGTTTGCCTCCGTACACAACTCAAAGTGCCTTTATAGTTTTCCATGGTATTTATAGTTCTTTGTACGGTATAAGATACGGTATATAACCACATAGATAACCATCAATATTCTGAGGCACCTTTGTCTAATAACACACCTCAATACCTGCTGCTCCCCCGTCAGGCTTCAGCTCATCCTAAACCCTTCCAGACAATAACAACAGCCCCAGACACTACAGCCCTAACAGTAGTGTGCTCTCAGACATAGACAGTCTATCAATGTATCTGCAGGTGGGAAGGCAGTACAGACCCAGAATAACGCAGAATATTAAATCACAACACCTTTCCTGGCAAAGAACAAAACAGCATTATATACACATTGTTTTGTCTGCATTTTATTCCAAAACATCACATTGAATCAATATTTGAATACTTTGGACTGAATAAACATGGAGATGTGCTTGAATACATTCCAGGAAGGAAAATGGAATTCACACTCAGGACTATTATCTAGCCAGTTCATTTATCAATGCCACTGTTGAGGCCATAACAGACACCAAATACAAAGATAACCCTGTCTTTCCCCTTTCCATTATGTTCTCTTTAAGTGAACAAATAAATATTGGGATTTATATCCAATTTACATTTTTATCAGAATCAAGATGGAGGCCAAACCGGTTCCAACTATTTTATATTCAGTTGCTACGACGACTATAAAGAATGAACGAATACAATAACAAAACATGACAATCTCCAATCTTAAACATGAAAATCATTAAGAGTAACATGAGGGGCCAGCTGTCTGCTGTCTGATGCACCAATACACACACACACACAAACACACACACACACACACGATTAAGTGCCTCTCATAAAAACATATATTCATAATATATTATGCACAATAACTGTTTCATGGGTGTTAAGTGTTGGTCATTCACTAACAGTAGGTCCAGCCCCCATATGGAAGGAGCGTTTTATCCTCTCCTAATGTCCATCAGTCTCCTCTCAGTGATGTGCAGGGAGGGACACTAGAAAGGTCATGTGTTGCTGTTGAAACAGGTAAACACAGCCACGCTGAGTGAACACACAGATCCCACCACGGTAGAGAGGCACACAGTCTACATGTACAATATGACTGGAAGATGACGTTAGGATTCAAACTATTTCACTTTTTCATTGACAAATCATGTTGTATTTTCATAAAAATACACATTTTATGGAAGTGTCTCCATCTCATCTTGAAAAGCACTCCTGTCAAAAGTATGTGTGTGCTGCTATGCACGTGTGTGTGTGTGTGTGTGTGTGTGTGTGTGTGTGTGTGTGTGTGTGTGTGTGTGTGTGTGTGTGTGTGTGTGTGTGTGTGTGTGTGTGTGTGTGTGTGTGTGTGTGTGTGTGTATGTATGTGTGCGTGTGTGTGTTGAAGGATCATTTATCCTGCTCTGTGGGCTACTGTAGTGTAATGTGAAGCAGTGGCCTCAGAGCCCAGGTACACAGTAGCTTATTGTTGCATGTCCTTTATGGGCTACATTAACTACAGATGATTGAGAGGAAAACAGAAACTGCATCGCTGACTTTGACACACGCACGCACGCACGCACGCACACGCACACACACACACACACACACACACACACACACACGCACGCACACACACACACACACACCTGTTTCTCAGTCTGACTATAGTAGCCATTCAGCAAAGATATAGGATGATTATGTATTAGTACTGGGGACAAGCAACATTTCTGATCCAACAGTCAAACCATTCTCAGACCACTTCAATTCCTCCTATCCAGTCTACTGAACAAACCATCTCACCATCTCTGTCTGGGCCGTAAAGCTCCATGAACACGGTTTATTCAGCTGTCTGAGACCAAGTACATGGTAGAAACCTAGAAGCCATTATTGTGTTATGCCTCCCTGCCTGTTGACAAGGTGATGAGGTGGCTGGCGCGGTGTAGAGTAGAGCCTAATATACCGCTGCACCGATATTATCAGACCTTTTACTCATATAGTGGTATCAGCCGATAACGCCACCAATAACCAATATTCAATAAATAAGATGGGAAAGGGGAATCTCATGCTGATCTGAACACTTACGGCCATTCTCATGTGTCATTATTTTCACTATGTATGAAATCCACATTTGAAGCATAGTTATGAGAGTTCACTGTGGAAGAATGACACTTTTCATTTCCCTGTAGTAAAACAGTATATTGGCAGATGTATCGGTAGGTTTCGTCCCCCCAAAAATTGGAATTGGTATTGGACCCATAAAAACATATTGGTCGGGCTCTAATATAGAGAGCGTTATCATATGCACACGTGCGCAGACACACACACACACACACACACACACACACACACACACACACACACACACACACACACACACACACACAGAATTACAATATGTAAAGAGGAGTAGACGCTGGCTGAACTAATACTAATGCACGTTAACTGTGGCAAGTGGAGGTGGGAGGCACACACACACGCACACACACACCTAACAGAGTTCATTTTTCATATCACGCACAGACACACAACTCTCCTCCCATACACATCAACTGCTCAATGTAGTCCGATAGGTGGTCCTTCATTTTTCATGCAAACGGTAATTTAGTGAGACTGCCTATTGATTGAGTGTTGCTTGTCTACGAAACAATGGCACTTCAATCATGTGTGTGTGTGTGTGTGTGTGTGTGTGTGTGTGTGTGTGTGTGTGTGTGTGTGTGTGTGTGTGTGTGTGTGTGTGTGCTGCAGTGACTGATTTAAGAGATGAAAGGCAGATACATGCCCCACCCTCTCTCCTGATTAATGACAGTAGCCAAAGCAGCTGTGGACGACATGTCATGATTTAACCATAGCAGCCCTCATCTAGAGATTACATTTTTCAAATTTGAGTCATTTAGCAGCCGCTCTTATCCAGAGCGACTTACAGTAGAGTAGTGAGTGCATACACGCTCTGACCTTTTTCATACTGGTCGCCTGTGTGGTTTGGTGATGTTAAATGTGTTCTTCTAGTTGTTTGGTGATGTTAAATGTGTTCTTCTAGTTGTTTGGTGATGTTAAATGTGTTCTTCTAGTTGTTTGGTGATGTTAAATGTGTTCTTCTAGTTGTTTGGTGATGTTAAATGTGTTCTTCTAGTTGTTTGGTGATGTTAAATGTGTTCTTCTAGTTGTTTGGTGATGTTAAATGTGTTCTTCTAGTTGTTTGGTGATGTTAAATGTGTTTCTTCTAGTTGTTTGGTGATGTTAAATGTGTTTCTTCTAGTTGTTTGGTGATGTTAACTGTGTTATTCTAGTTGTTTGGTGATGTTAAATGTGTTCTTCTAGTTGTTTGGTGATGTTAAATGTGTTTCTTCTAGTTGTTTGGTGATGTTAAATGTGTTATTCTAGTTGTTTGGTGATGTTAACTGTGTTATTCTAGTTGTTTGGTGATGTTAAATGTGTTCTTCTAGTTGTTTGGTGATGTTAAATGTGTTCTTCTAGTTGTTTGGTGATGTTAAATGTGTTCTTCTAGTTGTTTGGTGATGTTAAATGTGTTTCTTCTAGTTGTTTGGTGATGTTAAATGTGTTTCTTCTAGTTGTTTGGTGATGTTAAATGTGTTCTTCTAGTTGTTTGGTGATGTTAAATGTGTTATTCTAGTTGTTTGGTGATGTTAAATGTGTTTCTTCTAGTTGTTTGGTGATGTTAAATGTGTTATTCAAGTTGTTTGGTGATGTTAAACGTGTTTCTTCTAGTTGTTTGGTGATGTTAAATGTGTTATTCTAGTTGTTTGGTGATGTTAAATGTGTTGTCTAGTTGTTTGTGATGTTAAATGTGTTATTCTAGTTGTTTGGTGTTGTTAAATGTGTTCTTCTATTTGTTGGTAATGTTAAATGTGTTATTCTAGTTGTTTGGTGATGTTAAATGTGTTCTTCTAGTTGTTTGGTAATGTTCAATGTGTTTCTTCTAGTTGTTTGGTTATGTTAAATGTGTTCTTCTAGTTGTTTGGTGATGTTAAATGTGTTCTTCTAGTTGTTTGGTGATGTTAAATGTGTTATTCTAGTTGTTTGGTGATGTTAAATGTGTTTCTTCTAGTTGTTTGGTGATGTTAAATGTGTTATTCAAGTTGTTTGGTGATGTTAAATGTGTTATTCTAGTTGTTTGGTGATGTTAAATGTGTTTCTTCTAGTTGTTTGGTGATGTTAAATGTGTTATTCAAGTTGTTTGGTGATGTTAAACGTGTTTCTTCTAGTTGTTTGGTGATGTTAAATGTGTTATTCTAGTTGTTTGGTGATGTTAAATGTGTTGTCTAGTTGTTGGTGATGTTAAATGTGTTATTCTAGTTGTTTGGTGTTGTTAAATGTGTTCTTCTATTTGTTGGTAATGTTAAATGTGTTATTCTAGTTGTTTGGTGATGTTAAATGTGTTCTTCTAGTTGTTTGGTGATGTTCAATGTGTTTCTTCTAGTTGTTTGGTTATGTTAAATGTGTTCTTCTAGTTGTTTGGTGATGTTAAATGTGTTCTTCTAGTTGTTGGTGATGTTAAATGTGTTCTTCTAGTTGTTTGGTGATGTTAAATGTGTTTCTTCTGTTCATTGTTTATGACACATGCTTTGGCAGTGTAGACGCACTGTATGTTTCCAATGTTAATAAAGCCCCTTTGAATTGATTGATAGAGAGAGACTAATTAATGGGTTTATTATGTGTAACTACTAATATGAGGGATGACATGCAGAACAGTGGCTTCCAACCACCTCAGAGAAAGAACACACACACGCACCATACACACCTCAACCCTGAGACACAAGGACACGGCTAGGCCTGCTGGGAGAAACAGGAGACATTCCTATGTCTGCCCAGCAGTCTCACACACTGGCCTCATGCATACCCACATGCTCTAACCAACTGAGACAAACATCCCAATAAACAAATAAGCAGTTCCAAACCGGCAACCTGAAGCATGGCTCTCCTCCAGAGTCTGGGACTGAGGTAGGGATATTACAAAACACAAACTGTAAAAGGCCTTTGGAGCTGAAACAAGCAGAAAACAATGAAACTCAACCACAGTCACACAAAAACTCAACTCAACACATCATAACCTCTACAGACAAACACAAAGAAAATAAAACGGTTCCATTTGGCTTTTAAACGTTCATCTGACACCAGCTACCCCTGATGACAGAAACACACAACAACAGTTCATATTGGTAGTGCTCTTGAATACCACCCACATAGAGATGGACACTAAAGGCGTCTCCATGCTTCAGTTCGGCTGGTGTCTAGCCGAGCGAGTGTGCTCGCATACTACCTTAAAAGACCTTTGCTAGAAAAGTGAAAAAAAGCGACAAAAGTACTGTTTGTTCATTTTGAGAGGCCGTAGCATCTCACAATAGTCCGAATTAATCTAAGATAACTCAAGAAATCTGTCATTAATTGTTCCGTTTTTGCCGAGGAGATCTTAGTCGCGCAATTTCTCAAGTGAAAAAATGTGTGTAAGGACGAGTCATCTCTCGTTGAATGACATCAGGCACTTCATTGAAGAATCCCAACTGTTGACCAATCGCCAACGAGGGGGCGTAGACTTCAACTACCGACTCCGGCTACCGACTTTGGACTCCAGAAGAAATGTAGTGTGCCCGAACAGCCGAAGTCCAAAATTAAGAAAAAAGTCACAAATTGTCATCATCATATATGCAAAAACTGTTCTGAAGTGTTTTGGCTGGGAAGAATGTAGACACCTTTTCCCTCACACCAGTGGATCACCAGTGTTTATGTTGACGTTAACTCCAGTGTGTTCCATCAGGAGTGTGACACTAAGAACTTGGGAGAACAGAATCAACAACCTCAACAACAATTCATACAGTTGCTTTGTGAGAAGGTGTTAAAGTTCACAGTTAGCCATGTTTATGTAAATGCCAGATGGAAAGTGACAGTGGCCTGGCTTTGGCCTGGTGGTCCAGTAAGACGCGGGTTCTGGCCCGCATACAAAAGTCTGAGCCTTTTGGGTAAAACCCTGGGGTAAATCCTGTATGGAGATGCACCAAAAGAGCAGCACCTAGGAGTTCAAGGATATGGCCAGGAATCTCCAGGTAATCTGTTCCTTCAGTCATCATGTCCTGTCATTCACAATAACACACATCGTACAGAAAGGAGGGGCACAAGAGATTCACCCCATGGCCTGTCTGCCCTTCACTATTCAATGGCAAAACTGCTTAATCCAGCCCAGCCTAACCCAACCCAGCCCAGCCTGCTTAATCCATCCCAGTTTAACCCAACCCAACCTGATTAATCCAGCCCAGTCTAAACCAACCCAGCCTTCTTAATCCAGCCCAGTCTAAACCAACCCAGCCTGCTTAATCCATCCCAGTTTAACCCAACCCAACCTGATTAATCCAGCCCAGTCTAAACCAACCCAGCCTGCTTAATCCATCCCAGTTTAACCCAACCCAACCTGATTAATCCAGCCCAGTCTAAACCAACCCAGCCTGCTTAATCCATCCCAGTTTAAACCAACCAAGCCATCTTAATCCAGCCCAGTCTAACCCAACCCAGCCTGCTTAATCCAGCCCCACCTAACCCAACCCAACCTGCTTAATCCAGCCCAGCCTAACCCAACCTTCTTAATCCAGACCAGACTAACCCAACCCAACATTCTTAATCCAGCCTAACACAACCCAGCCCAGCCCGGCCTAACCCAGTTCAGTATAGTCTAGTGCTGTGTAGTGTAGTTGTGGTCGGGACTGAGGAGCAGAGCTTCTCCCTGAGGCAGATCAATTATTAATGAGACTAGGGGAGGCAGAGGAGCATGTCTGCTATAGTTTTACATGGAGAGAGGGGAAGAGGAGGAGGAGAGGATGAGAGGATGAGAGGAGGAGAGGAGGAGAGGATGAGAGGAAGAGGAGGAGAGGATGAGAGGGGAAGAGGAGGAGAGGAGGAGAGGGAGAAGAGGAGGAGAGGGAGAAGAGGAGGGGAGGATGAGAGGATGAGAGGAGGAGAGGAGGATAGAGGGGAAAGAGATCAGGTAGAAGGTGGAGTACATAGACACGCCCTCCTAACTATGAGTTATACATAGTCTGCTAATAGTTACAGTTAAAGTCAGAAGTTTACATACACCTTAGCAAAATACATTTAAACTCAGTTTTTCACAAATCCTGACATTTAATCCTAGTAAAAAATTAGCTTTTTTAGGTCAGTTTGGATCATCACTTTATTTTAAAAACGTGAAATATCAGAATAAAAGTAGAGAGAATTTTTTATTTCAGATTTTATTTCTTTCATCACATTCCCAGTGGGTCAGAAATGTATATACACTCAATTAGTATTTGGTAGCATTGCCTTTAAATTGTTTAACTTGGGTCAAACGTTTCGGGTAGCCTTCCACAAGCATCCCACAATACGTTGGGTGAAATTTGGCCCATTCCTCCTGACAGAGCTGGTGCAACTGAGTCAGGTTTGTAGGCCTCCTTGCTCGCACATGCTTTTTCAGTTCTGCTCACAAATGTTCTATATGGTTGAGGTCAGGGCTTTGTGATGGACACTCCAATACCTTGACTTTGTTGTCTTTAAGCCATTTTGACACAACTTTGGAAGTATGCTTGGGGTCATTGTTCATTTGAAAGACACATTTGTGACCAAGCGTTAACTTCCTGACTGATGTCTTGAGATGTTGCTTCAATATATCCACATATGCCATCTATTTTGTGAAGTGCATCAGTCCATCCTGCAGCAAAGCACTCCCACAACATGATGCTGCCACCCCCGTGCTTCACGGTTGGGATAGTGTTCTTTGGCTTGCAAGCATCCCCCTTTTTCCTCCAAACATAACGATGGTCATTATGGCCAAACAGTTCTATTTTTGTTTCATCAGACCAGAGGACATTTCTCCAAAAAGTACGATCTTTGTCACCATGTGCAGTTGCAAACCGTAGTCTGTCATTTTTATGCTGGTTTTGGAGCAGTGGCTTCTTACTTGTTGAGCAGCCTTTCAGGTTATGTCAGTACGATATAGGATTCGTTTTACTGTGGATATAGATACTTTCCTCCAGCATCTTCACAAGTTCCTTTGCTGTTGTTCTGGGATTGATTTGCATTTTTCGCACCAAAGTACGTTCATCTCTAGGAGACAGAACACATCTTCTTCCTGAGTGGTATGACGGCTGCGTGGTCATATGGTGTTTATACTTGTGTACTATTGTTTGTACGTGGTACCTCCAGGTGTTTGGAAATTGCTCCCAAGGATGAACCTGACTTGTGGAGGTCTACATTCTTTCTGAGGTCTTGGCTGATTTCTTTTGATTTTCCCATGATGTCAAGCAAAGAGGCACTGTGTTTGAAGGTAGGTCTTGAAATACATCCACAGATACAACTCCAATTGACTCAAATTATGTCATTTAGCCTATCAGAAGCTTCTAAAGCAATGACATCATTTTCTGACATTTTCCAAGCTGTTTAAAGGCACAAGTCAACTTAGTGTATGTAAACTTCTGACCCAAGAGATGTATAGAGGGAGGAGGAGAGATGTATAGAGGGAGGAGGAGAGGTGGATAGAGGGAGGAGGAGAGATGGATAGAGGGAGGAGGAGATATGTATAGAGGGAGGAGGAGAGATGTATAGAAGGAGGAGGAGAGATGTATAGAGGGAGGAGGAGAGATGTATAGAGGGAGGAGGAGAGGTGGATAGAGGGAGGAGGAGAGGGATAGAGAGAGGAGGGGAGATGTATAGAGGGAGGAGGAGAGATGGATAGAGGGAGGAGGAGAGATGGATAGAGGGAGGAGGAGATATGGATAGAGGGAGGAGTAGATATGGATAGAGGGAGGAGTAGAGATGGATGGAGGGAGGAGGAGAGATGGATAAAGGGAGGAGGATGAGAGGGATGGAGGGAGGAGGAGAGATGGATAGAGGGAGGAGGAGAGATGGAGAGGGGGATAGAGGGAGGAGGAGAGAAGAATAGAGGGAGGAGGAGAGATGGATAAAGGGAGGAGGATGAGAGGGATGGAGGGAGGAGCAGAGATGTATAGAGTGAGGAGGAGAGAGGGATGGAAGGAGGATGAGAGTTGGATAAAGGGAGGGGGAGAGATGGATAGAGGGAGGGGAGAGACGGATAGAGGGAGGAGGAGAGATGGAGAGAAGGAGGAGGAGAGAGGGATATAGGGAGGAGGAGAGAAGGATAGAGTGAGGAGGAGAGATGGATGGAGGGAGGAGGAGAGATGTATAGAGGGAGGAGGAGAGATGTAAAGAGGGAGGAGAGAGGAATAGAGGGAAGATGAGAAAGGGATAGAGGGAGGAGAGATGGATAGAGGGAGGAGAGATGGATAGAGGGAGGAGGAGAGAGGGATAGAGGGAGGAGAGATGGATAGAGGGAGGAGAAGAGATGTATAGAGGGTGGAGAGATGGCTAGAGGGAGGAGGAGAGATGGATGGAGGGAGGAGATGGATAGAGGGAGGAGGAGAGATGGATGGAGGGAGGAGTAGGAGAGGGATGGAGGGAGGAGGAGAGATGGATAGAGGGAGGAGGAGAGATGGATAGAGGGTGGAGAGGGATAGAGGGAGGAGGAGAGATGGATGGAGGGACGAGTAGGAGAGGGATGGAGGGAGGAGGAGAGATGGATAGAGGGAGGAGGAGAGGTGTATAGAGGGAGGAGGAGAGATGGATAGAGGGTGGAGAAGAGATGTATAGAGGGTGGAGAGATGGATAGAGGGAGGAGGAGAGATGGATGGAGGGAGGGAGGAGTAGGAGAGGGATGGAGGGAGGAGGAGAGATGGATGGAAGGAAGCGTAGGAGAGGGATGGAGGGAGGAGGAGAGATGGAGAGGAGGAGGAGGAGAGAGGGATAGAGGGAGGAGGAGAGATGTATAGAGTGAGGAGGAGAGATGTATAGAGGGAGGAGGAGAGGTATATAGAGGGAGGCGGAGAGGTGTATAGAGGGAGGAGGAGAGGTGTATAGAGGGAGGCGGAGAGGTGTATAGAGGGAGGAGGAGAGGTGTATAGAGGGAGGAGGAGAGCTGTATAGAGGGAGGAGGAGATGTGTATAGAGGGAGGAGGAGAGGTGTATAGAGGGAGGCGGAGAGGTGTATAGAGGGAGGAGGAGAGGGTGTATAGAGGAGGAGGAGAGCTGTATAGAGGGAGGCGGAGAGGTGTATAGAGGGAGGAGGAGAGGTGTATAGAGGGAGGCGGAGAGGTGTATAGAGGGAGGAGGAGAGGTGTATAGAGGGAGGAGGAGAGGTGTATAGAGGGAGGAGGAGAGGTGTATAGAGGGAGGAGGAGAGGTGTATAGAGGGAGGCGGAGAGGTGTATAGAGGGAGGAGGAGAGGTGTATAGAGGGAGGAGGAGAGGTGTATAGAGGGAGGAGGAGAGGTGTATAGAGGGAGGAGGAGAGGTGTATAGAGGGAGGAGGAGAGCTGTATTGATGGAGGAGGAGAGATTAATAGGGGATACGGAGTAGGGATGAGGGGCTCAAATAGTCTGGAAGAGGGAGAGAGCATAGTGATAAAGATGGAGAGAGTAATCACTCCTTCTCCCCCTTCCCTCTCTGCCTCTCTAAGCTACATTCCAGATTGATTAAAAGCCTCTCTTGTAATTGTCAGATCTGGTTGTCGTCACACAATGGTCTGTGTGTGTGCATCAGGCCGTGATTGGGAGTCCCATCAGGCGGTGCAAAATTGGCCCCGTGTCATCTGGGTTTGGCCAGTGTAGGCTGTCATTGTAAATAAGTATTTGTTCTTAACTGACTTGCTTAGATAAGTAAAGGTACAATTAAATTCAAATGAATTCAAATGTGTGCAACGTGTGTGTGTGTGTGTGTGTGTGTGTGTGTGTGTGTGTGTGTGTGTGTGTGTGTGTGTGTGTGTGTGTGTGTGTGTGTGTGTGTGTGTGTGTGTGTGTGTGTGTGTGTGTGTACTCTCCTCAATCTCCAACTCCACAAAAGTTGTTACTTTTGTTTTTAAATAAAATGTGATTTCTGGCTCACACATGTGCGTGTGTTTAGTTCACAAACATACATTCACACACGCACGCACACACACACACCACACACACGTACATACATATAGACAGACACACACAGTCATTTCCGTGGTCATTAAAATGAGAAAGGGTGTGGTGAGGGGGCTGTTGAATTACCATTAAGAAATGGAGACAAATGTAGAGGATCCCCAGCCTGTATGGTACACAGACTAAATCAGACAGTGACTAATACTACAACTCTGGGATGGCACACACACACACACACACACACACACACACACACACACACACACACGCCTTATTAGGAAAATCAACACAAAGGCAGATGTTTGATGATAAAGCTCTGTGATCAAGGTTTCTGAGGCGTTTAATAGTAATTAAGGTAATGAAGTGGTTTATAATTAGCCATAATGATACATTACACTAGATTACATCATGGGTTTATTAAACGTTACTCAGTCAGAACCTGCTGTTGTTGTTTAAGATAACTGATATATTGGGGGAGGTCTTAGGTCTTAAAGTAGAAGGTCAGGACATTCTTCCCTGTAGCCTCTCTTTAGGGTTGGTACAGTAGGTCTTAAAGTAGAAGGTCAGGACATTCTTCCCTGTAGCCTCTCTTTAGGGTTGGTACAGTAGGTCTTGAAGTAGAAGGTCAGGACATTCTTCCGTGTAGCCTCTCTTTAGGGTTGGTACAGTAGGTCTTGAAGTAGAAGGTCAGGACATTCTTCCGTGTAGCCTCTCTTTAGGGTTGGTACAGTAGGTCTTAAAGTAGAAGGTCAGGACATTCTTCCCTGTAGCCTCTCTTTAGGGTTGGTACAGTAGGTCTTGAAGTAGAAGGTCAGGACATTCTTCCGTGTAGCCTCTCTTTAGGGTTGGTACAGTAGGTCTTGAAGTAGAAGGTCAGGACATTCTTCCCTGTAGCCTCTCTTTAGGGTTGGTACAGTAGGTCTTAAAGTAGAAGGTCAGGACATTCTTCCCTGTAGCCTCTCTTTAGGGTTGGTACAGTAGGTCTTAAAGTAGAAGGTCAGGACATTCTTCCCTGTAGCCTCTCTTTAGGGTTGGTACAGTAGGTCTTAAAGTAGAAGGTCAGGACATTCTTCCGTGTAGCCTCTCTTTAGGGTTGGTACAGTAGGTCTTGAAGTAGAAGGTCAGGACATTCTTCCCTGTAGCCTCTCTTTAGGGTTGGTACAGTAGGTCTTAAAGTAGAAGGTCAGGACATTCTTCCCTGTAGCCTCTCTTTAGGGTTGGTACAGTAGGTCTTAAAGTAGAAGGTCAGGACATTCTTCCCTGTAGCCTCTCTTTAGGGTTGGTACAGTAGGTCTTGAAGTAGAAGGTCAGGACATTCTTCCCTGTAGCCTCTCTTTAGGGTTGGTACAGTAGGTCTTAAAGTAGAAGGTCAGGACATTCTTCCGTGTAGCCTCTCTTTAGGGTTGGTACAGTAGGTCTTGAAGTAGAAGGTCCAGTAAGTCATCAGGTCTTGTATTTAAGAGACCTCAGACAAACAGAAGGACATTAGTCCTCTTATGATTGGTTGTGTTACTTAGGCTAATGTAAACCAATACAGAGAGATGACCTTGTGAGCAGGGTCAATGCTCATTTAAAACCTCAATGATTAACAGTTGGGATCATTGATTATGTCATGTGGCCCAGACTGATGGATCTGATAGGTCAGAGCCGGGAGACACAGAGATGCACACAAACACTTTTGAAAACAGTGCTTCCTTTAGTCTTGTAGAAACAACCTTTATAGAGCTTTTCAATATAATGACCAAACCCCTAACTGTCCTCTAGTCCCACCTCTAGTCCCAAAGTCCCCTAATGTCTCTAATCTCTAGTAGTCTAGCCGTGGCCAGACGAATGGTGAATATAAACCAGACAGTAAGCTGTAATATTCAATTACTGTATGCACAGTGTCCTCGTTCCGCCCCAAAATGATTTCTTTCAGCACGGGACGCATCGCTCAGTGCTGTCACACGCCCGTGTTTCCCAGTCTTCCACATCCCATGCAAATTACTCCTCCATCTGCTCTACCTCTCTGCCACACGCCTATCCCCTCCTCCTCTCCTGTCCCTCGCTCCTCACCACCATATTCTGTCATAATGAATATGCACTCTCCTCATCTCCTGTCCCTCGCTCCTCACCTCCTCTCCTGTCCCTCGCTCCTCACCTCCTCTCCTCTCCCTCGCTCCTCACCTCCTCTCCTGTCCCTCGCTCCTCAAACCCTCTTCTGTCCCTCGCTCTTCACCTCCTCTCATGTCCCTCGCTCTTCACCTCCTCTCCTGTCCCTAGCTCCTCACCTCCTCTCCCTCGCTCCTCACCTCCTCTGTCCCTCGCTCCTCACCTCCTCTCCTGTCCCTCGCTCCTCACCTCCTCTCCTCTCACTCGCTCCTCACCTCCTCTCCTGTCCCTAGCTCCTCACCTCCTCTCATCTCCCTCCCTCGCTCCTCACCTCCTCTCCTGTCCCTCGCTCCTCAAACCCTCTTCTGTCCCTCGCTCTTCACCTCCTCTCCTGTCCCTCGCTCTTCACCTCCTCTCCTGTCCCTAGCTCCTCACCTCCTCTCCCTCGCTCCTCACCTCCTCTCCTGTCCCTCGCTCTTCACCTCCTCTCCTGTCCCTCGCTCCTCACCTCCTCTCCTGTCCCTCGCTCCTCACCTCCTCTCCTGTCCCTCGCTCCTCACCTCCCCCTCGCTCCTCTCCTCCTCTCCCTCGCTCCTCTCCTCTCCCTCGCTCCTCTCCTCTCCCTCGCTCCTCACCTCACCTCCTCTCCTGTCCCTCACTCCTCTCCTCCTCTCCCCTCCCTCGCTCTTCACTTCCTCTCCTCTCAATTGCTCCTCACCTCCTCTCCCTCGCTCCTCATCTCCTCTCCTGTCACTCGCTCCTCACCGCTGTATTCTGTCATATTGAATATGCATCGCCTATTTCCATCAGCCAGGGCTCCTGCACATTTAATCGTGCTGGAATCTCCAGGTATTAGTACTGGGAAATTGTTTTGTGTTTTAGTGTGTGATCGAAGCATGCGGCCCACCACTCTTCTCCGGGGAGCTTGTTAAAGAAGGTTGACGTTTATATTTCACATCAGAGATCACTAAAACAATCTTTAATTAATGACTTCTAATCAATAAAGAGGAGAATTCAGGAGAGAAGAGGAGTAGAAGAGAGGAGAAAGGAAAATAACGGAGTTGTGAGTGAACAAAATGTAAAGGATTTTTTCTGACTGAAAAGAGCACAGACACACACTCCCAGTTAGACCTCAGGCATTACTTTCATGTTCATTGGCGGTGTTTATCATATAAAAGGACACAGGTCCTGTGCTTGTGTGAGCCTGTTAGTCAGCTCTTTTCCATGTGCCACACACTAAAATCCCAGATCTTATTTTCAATCCTGCTCCGCTCATTCAAATCTCTCTCTCTTTCTTTCTCTCTCTCTCTCTGTCTCTCAAAAGTGCCCACTCACTTCTTTTTCATACTGCTCTCTCTATTCTATCCCTCTCTCTCCATCTCCCTCCCTCTTCTCTAATTACAAAGACCTCTGTGCCCCAGGTGTGTGTGATATCGATACTTAGCTTTGTACAATAAACTTTATTGGCAAGCCCTGCCTGATTTCAGTACTAAACTAAAATAACAAGGAACATGAGAGGAGGGATGCAACGTGAGAGAGAGGAAGATGCTTATGGTAAACAGATTAGCAGTGTCATTCAATCAAACACGCATTGCAGGAGCTGAGAACTAAACGGTTGAGCAGGCTTTTCCTCCATCCCTGCTCTAACACACCTGATTCGACTAATTCAGGTCCTGAGGAGAAACTGATTAGTAGAATCAGGTTTGGTAGAGTAGGTTTGTAACAAACCCCTGCAGGAGGGTTGGCTTGGCCACCTCTGGTCTACGGTGTGATGCAGTGTAGCCTATGAGGATGACTGTGAAATATCAAGTGAACAAATGAAAGAGACAGGGTTGAAATGGAGCTAGCTGAATGGACAGAGGAGTGAAGAGAGAGAGAGATAGATGAAGGGAGAGAGATAGATGAAGGGAGAGAGATAGATGAAGGGAGAGAGATAGGGATGGATTTCCTGTCATGAATGATCTATGGAAAATAATCGGTCTATTTTCTGATAGACTGTTAATGTCTGTTGGTTGCCATTTAAATCCTTCCTGCTCTGAGTGGCCTGCCTGCATTCTCATATTGGCTGCTGTTTCATGTAATATACATCTAATGGCTGTCAGTGGCCCTGGATCAGCCCCATACACAGGAATGAAGTTTCAGAAACAAACCCTGGGTCTATGGATATTACTATGGATGTGTGGATCATAGATGTATTGAGCTGTGTGCCAGGGAGACATGAAAAGGTGTCTAGGATTACACTAAAAACACCTCTTTTCTAACACTATCGTAAAGACTATACTGGTAACCATGTCAAAAGTCCCCCAACTCAACACCAAACTAAACCAATAGGAAATATGCTTTTTGTTTGTTTCTTACACTATAGCACTATTTAAGTAACAGTAAACATTCCTTAGCACCAATATGAATATACACAATCTAATCAGAAATAACAGCTTGTTCTTTATCGCTCAAGAGACTGAAACACAATAATCAGTGTATTTAATTACAGCAGAAACACAGCACTAGAGTAACACACACACACACACACACACACACACACACACACACACACAGCTGTAATTCTCTCCAACACTCCAGAGGTACTCCTCAGAGGAAAGCTTTCTAAAGGGAACAGGCTCTAGAATGGATTCCTGAACAATGGATTCCCACACAATACCTACAGGGCAAACTCCCTCTGAGTGGAGTAGGAACAGAGAATCCTCTTTATATCGGATACAGAATTACCAGCCAATGTATTAAATCAATTTAGCAACAGTGGAGGAGCGTGTGTGTATAAAGAAATACAAAACACATGCACTCACGCCTCGTGGGAGTTTATGAAGCCAGCTCTCTAGTCCCAGATGAGTCACCCATCAAAGGAAAACATGAAGCTACATCAAAATCTAAACCCTGTATCAGTAATAAAGTGTCCATAAACCTACTCCCATGAATACCACCCCCTACCCAACCACTGCTGTCCTTAGGAACTCAGTGAGCAGTGGACAGAGGTTGGTATTGCTCTGTTTCTGCTCTGTTTCACACATCCTATCAGAGCAATCTCTTACAACAAATGTTTGTTTTTTAAACTCATTCATCAGTTTACTTAAAAGAAGGATATTTTTTAAATATATATATATATATATGTAGGCCTACGTTTTGTACGATGGCGGCGCTTTACGCGTCTGGATAAAGCTGTATAAATCCAATAAATGAATACATGAATAAATCAAGCAATTAATTATGATAGTAATTGAAATACATAGAAACAATGAATGTTTGTTCAAGCTTAACTGTGTTAAACAACAACCAAACAAAAATCTATGACACCACAACAACAGAGCAGAAATCCCAGCACAGTGGAAACACCACTTTAGTTCTCTAGCTCAGGATGATCTCTGTCCTCCACACAGCTCTCTCTCTCTCTCTCTCTCTCTCTCTCTCTCTCTCTCTCTCTACACTCTAATGCCCCCTACTGGTATCAAACAGTACTGTCATCTCATCAGACCGCTTCCACGACGATGACTGGCGCTGTTCTCAAACACTTGACCAGTCTCTCACTTGACCAGTCTCTCACTCACTCACTCACTCACTGCTCTCTCCACTTTTCTGCTCTCCACCTCTCTGCTCTCTCTCTCTGCTCTCTCCACCTCTCTGCTCTCTCTCTCTCACGCTCGCTCTGCTCTCTCCACTTCTCTGCTCTCTCTCTCTGCTCCCTCCACCTCTCTGCTCTCTTTCTATGCTCTCTCCACCTCTCTGCTCTCTCTCTCTCTCTTTCTGCTCTCTCTACCTCTCTGCTCTCTCTGCGCTCTCCACCTCACTGCTCTCTCTCCACCTCACTGCTCGCTCTCTCTCTGCTCTCTCTCTCTCTGCTCTCTCTCTCTGCTCTCTCCCTCTCTCTCTGCTCTCTCCCTGCTGGTTCTGTTGGCAGAGCTGTGGTGTCTCTGACTCACCCTCAGTATGCCCTCTGGCTGTACAGCCTGGCATAAGGACAGGGAGGAGAGGGGGGACATAGGGGTAGGAGAAGGGAACATGGGGGTACAGAAGAGAGTAGGGAGTAGGGATAAGGGGATAGGTTTTCGTGTGGGGAGTGCAGGGGCAGCCTAGTGTCTCTCCACGTGTGTCTGGTAGGAGGCCATTAGACAGAGACACACATGGGGCGTCACCTTGAAAAACCACTGACCCTACACTACTTTACTGCTACACAATTAAAGAGGTAGGGAGAGAAAGAGGGACGGGGGGGAGAGACAGAGAGAGAGAGAGAGAGAGAGAGAGAGAGAGAGATGGGGAGAGAGAGACAGAGAGAGAGAGAGATGGGGAGAGAGAGACAGAGAGATAGAGAGAGAGATGGGGAGAGAGAGAGAGAGAGAGAGATGGGGAGAGAGAGAGGGGGAGAGAGAGAGAGAGAGAGAGAGAGAGAGAGAGAGATAGAGAGAGATGGGGAGAGAGAGAGAGAGAGAGAGATGGGGAGAGAGAGAGAGAGAGAGAGAGAGAGAGAGAGAGAGAGAGAGAGAGAGAGAGAGAGGGAGATGGGGAGAGAGAGAGAGAGATGGGGAGATAGTTTCATAAAGAGCACTGACCCAAATGGCATTCAGTCATTCTTCTCTGCAACAAAGGTCAGATAATCACACTCCTTTCTCCCCCCGTTCCCCCTTCCCATCTCTTTAACTCTGTTAAGTAAAACCATGCGTAATAACCACACAACAGAGCGTTGGGCCAGCAACCGAAAGGTCGTTGGTTCGAATCTACAAACCGGCAAGGTAGAAGGCAGTTAACCCCCAACAACAACTGCTCCCTGGGCACGTATGATGTGGACATGGATTAAGGCAGCCCCCAGGACCTCTCTGATTCAGAGGGGTTGGGTTAAATGCCAAAGACACATTTTGGTTGAACGCATTAAGTTATGCAACGGACTAGGTATCCCCCTTCCACATGTACAGTATACGCCCCATCCACAGTCCTAGTCAAAGAACATCTCTCCCCTCTCCTCCTCGTTCTGTTTTAATTAAACACATTGACTCCGTTCAGAAACCCTCCATCTCAGATCTCTTTGATCTGCTCTGAGTGGCCACAGAGAGGGAGGCCTCATTGTAGGAAAACTAGTTATTTGATTCTGAATGAGTCTTTGTGTTAATGTTATTATAGTACCAAAAAGTGTGCTGGAATGAACAGAAACACACTGTTTACAGTCCTGCATCTAAACTGCAGTCCCATGTGGTCAAAGAGGACCTAAACAACACCGGTACAAATTCATAGCTGAGAATGGTTCGATATATTCAAATATATCTTTATCACAATGTTAGCAATGCACACCATATCAGTAACGACTCTCGTAAGATGAATATAGAGAGAGAGAAATAAATCTGGAAGAAAAGAATTGGTCTAAAGAACCAAGACGACATCGATCTCTTTCTCTCTCTTTTCCGATAAGCTGTTTGCATGGACTTATTATTCGTTAAGTGCAACTGGGACCTCTGCTCCTGCAGAGTAAAACACCCACACGATGCTTCAAAATAACAACAGCAGAAACGTCAATGGCCTTATCAAATCATTACTTTCCTCTCCAATACAAATGTTATGCACAGACACAGAGTAGCCAGCTCATATTCAATAGAAACATCTTATACCATTCACTCAGATCCACACACACAGATCCATCCAAACTATGTACCACACACATCAATGGCCTCTGTACCTAAAACAGTATCCCTCACACACTGGCTCAATATGGTTTGAGTGAGCAGAAAACAGAGGAGATGGGTACAGGGGGATAAAGGAGAGGGAGAGAGGGGAGATGGAGCAGGAGGGGGGGGAGTGGGATAGAAGGGAGGATAAAGGAGAGGGAGAGAGGGAGATGGAGCAGGAGGGGGGGGGGATAGAGCGGGGACAAAGGAGAGGGAGAGAGGGGAGATGGAGTGGGAAGGAAGGAGGGGAGGAAGGAGAGGGAGAAAGGGGAGATGGAGCAGGAGGGAGGGGGGGAGTGGGATAAAGGAGAGGGAGAGAGGGGAGATGGAGTGGGTAGGAAGGAGGGGAGGAAGGAGAGGGAGAAAGGGGAGATGGAGCAGGAGGGAGGGGGGGAGTGGGATAAAGGAGAGGGAGAGAGGGGAGATGGAGTGGGTAGGAAGGAAGGAGAGGGGAGGAAGGAGAGGGAGAAAGGGGAGATGGAGCAGGAGGGAGGGGGAGACAGGGGGATAAAGGAGAGGGAGAGAGGGGTGATGGAGCGGGAAGGAGGGGGGAGGGAGTGGGAGAGAGGGGGGTAAAGGAGAGGGAGAAAGGGGAGATGGAGCAGGAGAGAGGGGGGTAAAGGAGAGGGAGAGAGGGGAGATGGAGCGGGAAGGAGGGGGGAGGGAGCGGGAGAGAGGGGAGAAGGAGGAGAGGAAGAAAGGGGCTTATTATTTTTCCAGCGCAGCTCTCAAGGTGATAGCCCTGACATTGGCTGGCCAGACAGACAGACCAATGAGACAGATAGACTACTCTCCATGTTAAACAGTAAAGTCTGGCCTGGACTAAAAACATACCTACTGTTTATCAGCAGATCTTTGTCGAACCAACCCCAGCCTAGGTCCATGCCCAAGTCTCAGCCCCAGCCCACGATTCAGCTCAGCTAGACTTGAAAATTGTGTTCAATAGTTCTTTGATGCATGTGATTGAGAAAAGTATGGGGAAATCATATCAATATCGTATCACAGTGAACCCACACTGTACTGTACAGTACATGTGCAGAACAATGTGGTGTGTGTGTGTGTGTGTGTATGTATGTGTGTGTGTGTGTGTTTGTTCTAGAGCTAGGAGATCAGAGGTCAAGTAGAGCAGATCCCAGGTAGTTGATTGGCTAATGATGTCTAAGTGTAATGACTAATCAATGCGTGAATACATCAGCCTAATCTAATGGCCCAGGTGGGAGCCAGACAGCACTAGACGCATTGCACACATGATTGCGCCCAACAGGCAACAGTAATATAATCAATAAGACAGAGAGTGGCCAGGCCCCATGGGGGTCCCTCGTACAGAATCACCTGATCTACATGTATTTACAGTGGGAGGGAGGGAGGCAGAGAAGACTGGGGAAACAAATGCTGGAAAACAAGTGCATCTTACATTTTATTGGATTATAATCCTCATGAAAATGAAACGTTTAGAATTAAACCAATGTGATTTACCACTAGATGAGATAGTTTTTAGTAAGTAGGATAGGTGATGGACAGCGCGACACCAATTTAAGTGTCTACAGATCAGTAATACAGACAGGATAGAGACATCAATATAGAGAAATGTAGAGAAGCTATACAAATGTAACACATACAGTACCAGTCAAAAGTTTGGACACACCTACTAATTCAAGGGTTTTTCTTTATTTTTTACTCTTTTCTACATTGTAGAATAATAGTGAAGACATCAACACTATGAAATAACATATGGAATCATGTAGTAACCAAAAAGTGTTAAAGAAATCAAAATATATTTTTATTAAGATTCTTCAAAGTAGCAACCCTTTGCCTTGATGACAGCTTTGCACACTCTTGGCATTCTCTCAACCAGCTTCACCTGGAATGCTTTTCCAACAGTCTTGAAGGAGTTCCCACATATTCTGAGCACTTGTTGGCTGCTTTTCCTTCACTCTGTGGTCCAACTCATCCCAAACCATCTCAATTGGGTTGAGGTCGGGTGATTGTGGAGGCCAGGTCATCTGATGCAGCCCTCCATCACTCTCCTTCTTGGTAAAATATATCCTAACAGTGTCACCAGCAAAGTACCACCACATCCTCACACCTCCTCCTCCATGCTTCACGTTGGAAACCACACATGCGGAGATCATCCATTCACCAACACTGCATCTCACAAAGACAGCGGTTGGAATCAAAAATCTCACATTTGGACTCATCAGACTAAAGGACAGATTTCCACCAGTCTAATGTCCATTGTGCGTGTAGTGGTAGTGGTTTCTTTGCAGCAATTCGACCATGAAGGCCTGATTCATACAGTCTCCTCTGAACAGTTGATGTTGAGATGTGTCTATTACTTGAACTCTGTGAAGCATTTATTTGGGCTGCAATCTGATGTGCAGTTAACTCTAATGAACTTATCCTCGGCAGCAGAGGTAACTCTGGGTCTTCCTTTCCTGTGGTGGTCCTCGTGAGAGCCAGTTTCATCATAGTGCTTGATGGTTTTTGCGAAGTTTTTGAAATGCTCCGTATTGACTGACCTTCATGTCTTAAAGTAATGATGGACTGTCATTTCTCTATGCATTTGAGCTGTTCTTGGCATAATATGGACTTGGTCTTTTACCAAATAGGGCTGTCTTCTGTATACCACCCCTACCTTGTCACAACACAACTGATTGGCTCAAACACATTAAGGAAAGAAATTCCACAAATTAACTTTTAACAAGGCACACCTGTTAATTGAAATGCATTCCAGAGTGTGCAAAGCTGTCATCAAGGCAAAGGGTGGCTATTTGAAGAATCTCAAATATAAATATATTTTGATTTGTTTCACACTTTTTTGGTTACTACATGATTCCATATGTGTTATTTCATAGTTTTGATGTCTTCACTATTATTCTACAAGGTAGAAAATAGTAAAAATAAAGAAAAACCCTTGAATGAGTAGGTGTATCCAAACTTTTGACTGGTACTGTACGTGTACATCCCCACATATATCATCCATCCCACTGTCTGTCTGTTGTTTATATAATCAGTAATATTAGAGGTCAGAGGTCAGGTGTGAGAGTTCCATCCAGATGGCCCTGGGGAATAGGCTTCCTCCTACATGTGGCTGCTGACCTTTCACACCACCACTCACACACAATGTTATGTAAATGTGTGTGGATTAAAAGCATTTAGCCCTCAGAGACCACTCTATACAGCTCACAGTGTAGCTATAATACTAACCTCATTTAAATATGAGACAAACCTCCCGCCGTATGAATAGTGTGACGACCCTCCCACTCTGTCTGACAAATTCTCTCTCTTTGCTCTTGTTTTCCTTAATAGGATGTTGGTGGGTGGAGCCGGGAGGATCGTCAGCAAAATGGGACACACCTGGGCTTGGGTGCATCCCGGGGATAAATACACCTGACTACACACACCTGGGCTTGGGTGCATCCCGGGGATAAATACACCTGACTACACACACCTGGGCTTGGGTGCATCCCGGGGATAAATACACCTGACTACACACACCTGGGCTTGGGTGCATCCCGGGGATAAATACACCTGACTACACACACCATTGTTGCTTCTATATAGTTTACTTTATTTAATAAATATGTTTGTTATTTCTTTATCTCCACATTGTCTTTTTCTTTGTTACGGGCTACGAGACGGTTCGTAACAATTGCCTGGCTAAATGATGTGGGATTACACTTGAAATTTCTCTATCTTTGAAACTTTTGTTTGTTTCACTTGCTTTCGCAATGTAAACATATGTTTCCCATGCCAATAAAACCACTTTAAATTGAATTGAGCCGTGGCTATGGCCACAGTAAGAGAGGGGGGGGACTCCTGCCCAGACATACCAGACCAGAGGAGCAGAGAGGACAGACCTGTGTCAATACCACCACCACTATACTGCTGACACTACACTACACTGCACTACACTACACGGATCCGTCCATGTCAATGCTATAATGAGAGAGAGAGAAAAGGACAGTAAGAAACAGAGAAGGAGATGAAGAGGGACTGTATAGTACAAGTATTGGGAAAAAAAGATGGGATGACATTAACGGGGAGTCAGTGGGACAGTGTAAAGGTTTTCCAATAACTGCACTATAGAGTAGATATACAGTCTCTTCATCTCTCTCCTCCTCTTCGGACCCTTGATTTCCTGTGTTTATGTGGCATGCGAGTCGGGCCAGAATGATGCCAGTATCGCAATATTTTTTCCATGGCAAAAATGAAAACACAAATCTGACCAAATGATTTGGCACTTTAAACGCCTGCTGGATGTAAAAAATCTTGTGAGCAATAGCTTGTAAAATAAATAAATGTGACTCGATGACAACAATGTTTATTTCCAACATTAGGGATGTTTTCTACAGAAGTTACATCCGCTTAATGTGTTTTGTTTCCTTGCCACGATACTAAAAAGTACTGGTATCGTCCCGGCCCTACGTGTATGTGTGGTCAGTCAGTGCTAGGGCCTCTGTCTGTGTTATTCATTAGCAGAGCGTGCCTTATAGAGTGAGGTGCAGTGTTTAAGTGGACCTGACGACAGATGGGAGAGACACAGAGAGGAGCAGGGGAGAAGTTTATAGTGGAGGCTACTGATTCATCTCTATTGATCTTCTCCCAGTGTGCATAGCAGAGAGGCCTTCTCTGTCTGCTGGCTATATCACCTGGCACAAATACAGGATAACTCTCCAACACACACACACATCTTCTGTATTATAAAGGGCACATATCATTACACATGCATGCATATGCAATTTCACTTATGAGTCTTTGTCTCAATTTCAGCAATTGGTCCCTGGTATCATGACTCAAGGCGAGGCCCAGATGCAGATGATTGGAGTCTTAAAATGTTTATTAATCCAAAAGGGTAGGCAAGAGAACACACAAAGGGGTAGGCAAGAGAACACACAAAGGGGTAGGCAAGAGAACACACAAAGGGGTAGGCAAGAGAACACACAAAGGGGTAGGCAAGAGAACACACAAAGGGGTAGGAGGCAAGGGAACACACAAAGGGGTAGGCAAGAGAACACACAAAGGGGTAGGCAAGAGAACACACAAAGGGGTAGGCAAGAGAACACACAAAGGGGTAGGCAAGAGAACACACAAAGGGGTAGGCAAGAGAACACACAAAGGGGTAGGCAAGAGAACACACAAAGGGGTAGGCAAGAGAACACACAAAGGGGTAGGCAAGAGAACACACAAAGGGGTAGGCAAGAGAACACACAAAGGGGTAGGCAAGAGAACACACAAAGGGGTAGGCAAGAGAACACACAAAGGGGTAGGCAAGAGAACACACAAAGGGGTAGGCAAGAGAACACACAAAGGGGTAGGCAAGAGAACACACAAAGGGGTAGGCAAGAGAACACACAAAGGGGTAGGCAAGAGAACACACAAAGGGGTAGGCGGACAAACATCTCGGCTGAGGGTACGCTGACCTGCTCTTGTTCAGGAAAGAGTGGGGGCTGATACCCCATGGAGCACTCGAAAGGGGAGCGTCCCGTGGCAAAACTGGGAAGGGTGTCCCGGGCATACTCCACCCAGACCAGTTGACGGCTCCAGGTAGTGTGGTTGGTTGAGACCAGGCACCTTAACGTGGTCTCCAGGTCTTGGTGGGCTCGCTCCGACCGACCGTTAGTTTGGGGATGGAACCCGGATGACAGGCTGGCTGACGACCCAATAAGGGTGCAGAATGCCTTCTAGAACTGAGACGAGGACTGAGGACCCCGGTCGGAGACCATGTCCACCGGGAGTCCATTGATTCGGAAGACGTGCTGTGCTGCACCATAAACTGGGCCGTCTCCTTGGAAGAAGGTTGTTTGGGGAGAGGGATGAAATGGGTGTCCTTGGAGAACCGGTCGACTACCGTCATAATGACAGTGTTGCCATCAGACAGAGGGAGCCCAGTGACAAAGTCCAGAGATATATGAGACCAGGGACGATGAGGAACCGGTAGTGGCTGCAGGACGCTCGGGTGGCTTCGAATCCTCTCAAAAGAGCTACCTTCAGAAACTTCCAGATTCCCTTGGAGATGAATGCGCCATAGCAGGTGCACGAGTGTGCCCGAGACCAGACCTCCTCTCACTCCTCTCACACGTTCCCTTAGGCGACCATTAATTTTAATGGTTAGAGAGATAAGGGAGTCGAAATCCATCGGAAATTCCCGAGCAGCTAGCTCATCCTTTAACTCCTCAGATAATCTCTGCAAAAAAATTATCAAAAAGAGACTCCGGATTCAGGCAGCCTCTGAGCTAACTCTCTGAATTGCTCCATAATAGCCTTTAACCCATGGTCGTGGCGTTCCGTCAAGGAACTGAGCCCTTCCTAAAGGCCATGTACCAACTCCTCATGTCTCCCAATGGTGGCTCCCTGCAGGGAGACAGAGTGGCGGAGCTGGTCCAAGTCTGCTGGGTCTGTCATGGCCAGTTTGTACTATCATGATACAAGACGAGACCCAAATGCAGACACAAACTTATAATGTTTAGTAATCCAACGGAGTAGGCAAGAGATTGGTCGTGGACAGGCAAAAAGGTCCAGGAGGTACAGAGTGGCAGACAAGCTCGTGGTCAAGGCAAGCAGAATGGTCAGGCAGGCGGGTACAGAGTCCAGAGAACAGGCAAGGGTCAAAACCAGGAGGACTAGGAAAAGGAGAATAGCAAAAGGAGTACGGGAAAAACACGCTGGTTGACTTGACTTAAACATACAAGATGAACTGGCACAGAGAGACAGGAAACACAGGGATAAATACACTGGCACAGAGAGACAGGAAACACAGGGATAAATACACTGGCCCAGAGAGACAGGAAACACAGGGATAAATACACTGGCCCAGAGAGACAGGAAACACAGGGATAAATACACTGGCCCAGAGAGACAGGAAACACAGGGATAAATACACTGGCACAGAGAGACAGGAAACACAGGGATAAATACACTGGCCCAGAGAGACAGGAAACACAGGGATAAATACACTGGCCCAGAGAGACAGGAAACACAGGGATAAATACACTGGCCCAGAGAGACAGGAAACACAGGGATAAATACACTGGCACAGAGAGACAGGAAACACAGGGATAAATACACTGGCACAGAGATACAGGAAACACAGGGATAAATACACTGGCCCAGAGAGACAGGAAACACAGGGATAAATACACTGGCCCAGAGAGACAGGAAACACAGGGATAAATACACTGGCACAGAGAGACAGGAAACACAGGGATAAATACACTGGCACAGAGAGACAGGAAACACAGGGATAAATACACTGGCCCAGAGAGACAGGAAACACAGGGATAAATACACTGGCCCAGAGAGACAGGAAACACAGGGATAAATACACTGGCCCAGAGAGACAGGAAACACAGGGATAAATACACTGGCACAGAGAGACAGGAAACACAGGGATAAATACACTGGCCCAGAGAGACAGGAAACACAGGGATAAATACACTGGCCCAGAGAGACAGGAAAGACAGGGATAAATACACTGGCACAGAGAGACAGGAAACACAGGGATAAATACACTGGCACAGAGAGACAGGAAACACAGGGATAAATACACTGGCACAGAGAGACAGGAAACACAGGGATAAATACACTGGCACAGAGATACAGGAAACACAGGGATAAATACACTGGCACAGAGATACAGGAAACACAGGGATAAATACACTGGGGAATATAAGTGACACCTGGAGGGGGTGGAGACAATCACAGGAACAGGTGAAACAGATCAGGGCGTGACACTCTGGTGAGTTTGATGTGAAACCGATGTAACATCCAGGCCAAACTGTATTTATGAACAAGTCTTTTATAACCCTCAGACAGACACTAAGGTGAAATATTACATTAATATGAACAACCATTAATTACTCCCTCTTCTCGCCTCCTCTCTCCCCCTCTGATCTCTCTCCCTCCGTCTCCCTAATCCGTTCATGTGGGCAATAAGTGTATGCACCATGAGCACATTTCATTTCAGTGTGTGGTTTAGAGCGAGCCCAGAGGTGAGTCTTAATAAGGATCAATGGCACTTTATCTGGGCCGGCTTCCACTGCACAGCATGCAAATCACATAGCAACACTCTTGCAGGGGAAAAAATGGATTTAATTAAAACATGTAGAACCACAGGCTCTGGAAATTCAATTAAAGGATTTATGCAAAGGTTGGCTAGCTTTTTGTGTTGCAGTTTCCTGCTTCTGTAATGAGCTTTTCATATAAAAAAAAATCAATAGGTAATCTGGGCTGGGGGATCGGCTGCTTACGTACATTTTAGAAATCAATTTAAAAAAATAGTCCATCAGCCACAGTGTCACAACAGAGAGAGGTGGGGGAGGTGGAGGGGAGAGGGGAGAGGGAGAGAGAGAAAGGGGTGATGGTTTCCCTCTTTACTCCTCGATGGGGTCAGGGGAGAGATATTGGCAGTGTGGGGGTGGATGGAGGGATAGAGTAAAAAGAAGAGAAGTCAGAATTGTATAGCCTGGTCTTTTCTCTGATCTGAGTCTTTATGTTAGAGAGTGGCTCCCTGGGTGTTTGAAGCCTGTCCGGGCCTGACCTCCAGGTCGGGGGTACTTTAGGCCAACCTCGGCCTAAAGTTGCAGGGCCTAATGGTCTCCCTGAGGTGTCTGGACCCTGGAGCTGGAGGAAGGTTAGATATGTGAGGTGAGAGGTACAGCTGAAGTGGGCCTACTTTGAGCCTGTAGTTCTATTCCAGTGCTCTGTATCACTGGAGGGTATCTCCAGAGTGAATGAAGATGTTCTCTACCTGTGCTGCTCTTAATCAACTGTAATGACTTCATCCTAGGGAGCTGGCAGCTCATTACCCCCATTACAGTTGTAGAGGTCTGGGACTGGAGGGACCTCTACCCCCCTCTATCTCTCTCTCTGCACGGCTGAGAACCACACAGAGCGGCACAGAGAGGCTGTCACAGCCCACAGCAGAGCCAGTATGATAGGGCTCTCCGCCTGGGTGTGTGTGACCTTAGACCTGACAGTGAGGAGATACACAGATACTGTAAAAACCTTGTCATTCTGTAGAGAGAAAAAAGAAACCATCACCTCTCTCTCTCTTTCACCATCTCTCCCTCAAACACTCTCTGTTTTCTCTCTCCCTCTCCCACCACTTCTCTCTCTCTCAAGGTGAAAGCTCTCAGAGTATCTCTCAGACAGTTCATTAAGTATCAATGGTCAGTGGCCTGTGCACCTGGTTGAGTCATCTCCTAATAGCAGCAGAGCCCTCGTTACCCAGGACCAAGAAAGAGCGGAGAGACGGCAGGGGTCTAGGGCCCGAGGCCAAAGAGCGGGATGGGGGAGGTTGGGGGGGGGGTTAGAGACATAGAGAGAAGGAACGTGGGGCGGAGAGCAAAGCACAGAGGGGCTAGTTAAATGCTCTATATTGTGTCTTCACAATGTCTGAGTACTGGTCAGAAGTTCAGCCCTGCATATGTAAAAAGGTGGGCTGGCGCCCCAGGTTGAATGCTGGGTAATTATTAGTATTCTTAAACGCTAAGGAGCATGGGAGTGAGCACTGAAGGTACCGCCCCCAAGGGATGGACATGTCTGATTGGACCAGAGAGACCGCTCAGAGTCTTTAACCACAACCCACCTCTTCTTCGACCATTAAAGCGGAGTGAAGTTGCCCCTAGACACTGGTCTAAGGTCAGTCTTGTGATTCCTCCCTAAAAGTTGAGTTAACAATCTGATTAGGGCAAGCTGATTCTAGATCGGTGAAAAAGGGAAACTTCTACCCTAAGCATATTAAGGAGCTCCTGAAGGAGTAGAGAAGACGCCAGTCAACAAAACGTCACAGAAACATGTCAACACTGCTGATTGACAAGACTGACTCAAGACTGACTCAAGACTGACTCAAGACTGAAATGTTAAGTACACAAACACACAACCACAATATGGCCTAAACTGTACATACAGACCTGACCACAAGCCATGGATTACAGACAACATTAACACTGAGCTAAAGGGTAGAGCTGCAGCTTTCAAGGAGCGGGACTCTAACCAGGAAGCTTATAAGAAATCCCGCTATGTTCTCCGACAAACCATCAAACAGGCAAAGCTTCAATACAGGACTAAGATCAAATCGTACTACACTGGCTCTGACGCTCGTCTGATGTGGCAGGGCTTGCAAACTATTACAGACTACAAAGGGAAGCACTGGTGAAAGCCGCCCAGTGACACAAGCCTATCAGATGAGCTAAATCACTTCTATGCCTCGCTTCGAGGCAAGTAACACTGAAACATGTATGAGAGCATCAGCTGTTCCGGACGACTGTGTGATCACGGTCTCCGCAGCCGATGTGAGTAAGACCTTTAACCATGTCAACATTCACTAGGCCGCAGAGCCAGACGGATTACCAGGACGTGTACTCCGAGCATGCGCTGACCAACTGGCAAGTGTCTTCACTGACATTTTCAACCTCTCCCTGTCTAAGTCTGTAAAATACCAACATGTTTCAAGCAGACCACCATAGTCCCTATGCCCAAGAACACTAAGGTAACATGCCTAAATGACTACTGACCCATAGCGCTCACGTCTGTAGCCATGAAATGCTTTGAAAGGCTGGTCATGGCTCACGTCAACACCATCATCCCAAAAACCCTAGACCCACTCCAATTTGCATACCGCACCAACAGATCCATGATGATGCAATGTCTATTGCACTCCACACTGCCCTTTCACACCTGGACAAAAGGAACACCTATGTGAGAATGATATTCATTGACTACAGCTCAGCGTTCAACACCATAGTGCCCTCAAAGCTCATCACTAAGCTAAGGACCCTGGCACTAAACACCTCCCTCTGCAACTGGATCCTGGACTTCCTGACAGGCCAACCCCAGGTGGTAAGGGTATTGAACAACACATCCGCCACTCTGATCCTCAACACAGGGGCCCCTCAGGGGTGAGTGCTCAGTCCCCTGCTGCACTCCCTGTTCACTCATGACTGCCCTGCCAGGCACAACTCCAACACCATCATTAAGTTTGCCGATGACACAACAGTGGTAGGCCTGATCACAGACAAAGATGAGACAGCCTATAGGGAGGTCAGAGACCTGACCGTGTGGTGCCAGGACAACAACCTCTCCCTCAACATGATCAAGATAAAGGAGATGATTGTGGACTACAGGAAAAGGAGGACCGAGCACGCCCCCATTTTCATCGACGGGGCTGTAGTGGAGCAGGTTGAGGGCTTCAAGTTCCTTGGTGTACATATTACCAACAAACTAACATGGTCCAATCACACCAAGACAGTCATGAAGAAGGCACAACAAAGCCTATTCCCTCAAGAGACTGAAAATATTTGGCATGGGTCCTCAGATCCTCAAAAGGTTTTACAGCTGCACCATCGAGAGCATCCTGACGGGTTGCATCTCTGTCTGGTATGGCAACTGCTCAGCCTCCAACCGCAAGGCACTACAGAGGGTAGTTTGTACGGCCCAGTACATCACCGGGGCCAAGCTTCCTGCCATCCAGGACCTCTATACCAGGCGGTGTCAGAGGAAGGCCCCAAAAATTGTCAAGGACTCCAGCCACCCTAGTCATAGAGTGTTCTCTCTGTTACCGAATGGCAAGCGATACCGGAGCGCCAGGTTTACGTCCAAGAGGCTTCTAAACAGCTTCTATCCCCAAGCCATAAGATTCCTGAACAGCTAATCAAATGGCTACCCAAACTATTTGCATTGCCCCCCCCCCCCCTCTATGCTGCTACTATCTGTTATTTTCTATGCATAGTCACTTTAATAACTCTACATACATGTATATATAACCTCAATTACCTCGACACCGGTGCCCCCGCACATTGACTCTGTACCGGTACCCCCTGTATATAACCCCACTATTGTTATTTACTGCTGATCTTTAATCATTTGTTATTCTTATCTCTTTTAATTTTTTTTAGGTATTTTCTTAAAACTGCTTTGTCGGTTAAGGGCTTGTAAGTAAGCATTTTACAGTAAGTTCTACACCTGTTGTATTCGGCGCATGTGACAAATACAATTTGATTTGAACTGTAGAGCTAGACAGTAGACAGGCGTTCGTTCACCCAGAATGATCTATATTTCCACATTCCGTTTTCCTCACATCAAAGTGCTAGAGATAAGAGCTGTGTTTGGCCTCTTACACACACGCACTCACCAACATGCACACACGCTGCTGGCTAGAGTATTGAGTTGTTATAACCACATTTAAGAACAGAGTGAAACTCTCCCTGTAAAGGCCTTGGATTATCTATAAGCGGGAAACAGTGGGCCAGGCGTGGCCGCACGATCTCTGATAAGCAGATGAAGGCATAGGGAGTGGAACATGATGTTAGTGAGTGATCGTCTGGCTGATTAAAACCTCATGGCTCTTTATAGATGCCTCTCTCCACTCTGATCACAGTGAGGGGGGGCTGCAAATCCCTACTATGATATTAACAATAATGTTTTATATTCTTCTCAGATGACTGCTCTACATATAGAAGCCACTGAAATACACCATTAATAATATTTTATTTTTTATGAAAAAAGATTACAGAATTTCTTCATTAATATGAGTGTATGGGCCTACATTAAATAACAGTGCATATAAAGCACTGACCTAGGCTATATACAGTACAACATTCTGTGAGAGGATCTAATGATCCAAGATGTTTCCGTGATTGTCCGTATTTTGTGTGTGTGTGTGTGTATCTGTTTGTGTGTGCGAGCGTGTGTGTGTGTGTGTGTGTGTGCGAGCACGTGTGTGTGTGTGTCTGTTTGTGTGTGCGGCGTGCGAGCGTGTGTGTGTGTACAGGCTTGAGTAATTTGCACAACAGACACACACTGGGACTTTTTGATCATTCTTTGGGGAGTTGACATTCTGCTTATGTTTGCATTCCGGGAACAATCTCCACGGATCCCATAAGCGAAGGCTAGCAATTAAAACGATAGCATCTTCATATCCCCGCTCACAATAACTGAAATAATATCACTGTTTTATTAAGCCTTAATGTGGGGGTAAGAGGGGGTCTGGGGTGTTAAAGAGGATACACATTCAGATGCCTTATCAACCGCTGTTTTAAATAACAGCAAATGCTCGGCTTAAAGGTGTGTGGTGCTCGTGTGTGTGGTCTTTATCAGACACAGGATGTTAAGCTAAATCCTGTGTCAGCACACCAGTATTTAATAACAACACTAGCTACCTTTGTCCTTTAATATTTACAAACATCTACACCACCGTTAGTTAATTAACCACATGTATGAAAACCCCCCGCCCTGATCTGGAGGAAAAACTAGGCTGCTAATTGCAACTGGGTGCTCAGAAGTCCAAAACAGTTAGAAGCCCCCCTCCCCTACCCCACACACTGCCATAATAGCCCTAAAACATGATGTATTCCATACACATCTCTTTTTGGTATCATACTATTTTAAACAAGTACCTTTCTTGGAAAATACCATAGGAACTCAGTTTAGTTCCGCTGAAAGTAAGTAGGTCTCAGAGCATGTTACTATCTGTGCAAAGGGAATAAGGGGTTGTTTTGTTAGACTTCAGTGTGGCTTTTGACATTATCGATCATAGTCTGCTGCTGGAAAAACTTATGTGTTATGGCTTTACACTCCCTCCTATATTGTGGATAAAGAGTTAGCTGTCTAACAGAACACAAGAGGGTGTTCTTTAATGGAAGCCTCTCCAACATAATCCAGGTAGTATCAGGAATTCCCCAGGGCAGCTGTTTAGGCACCTTATTTTTTTCAATCTTTACTAACAACATGCCATTGGCTTTGAGTAAACTCAACAAAGAGCTGCAGTTAGTTTGAGAATGGGTGGCAAGGAATAAGTTAGCTGTCACGACTTCGACCGAAGGTGGCTCCCCTTCTAATTCGGGTGGTGCTCGGCGTTCGTCGTCTCCGGCCTACTAGCTGCCACTGATTCTTTTCTCCCCCTCCTTATATGTTTATTGAGTACACCTGTTTTGAGTTGGTTGTAATTAGTGAGGCTTTATTAATCAGCCGGCCCGCCTGTTTACACCTGAAAGTGGAGTGGCCGTGGTTCACCGTGTGTGCATTAAAGTAGCACTTTATTGAACTCACTGCTTTCCTGCGCCTGATTTCACCCTCGCGACACCCAGGACCTTACATTAGCCCAAAATATTTAAACAACTAAAAGCATTGTATTTGGGACAAATTATTCTCTAAACCCTAAACCTCAACTAAATATTGTTAAGAATAATGTGTAAATTGAGCAAGTTGAGGGGACTAAACTGTTTGGACTGACCCTGGATTGTAAACTGTCATGGTCAAAACATGTTGACAGCTAAGAAGGGGAGAAGCCTGTCCTTAATAAAGCGCTGCTCCCATTTCTCGACAACACTATCAACAATGCAGGTCCTACAGGCCCTAGTTTGGTCGCACCTGGACTATGGTTCAGTCGTGTGGTCAGGTGCCACAGAGAGGGACTTAGGATAATTGCAATTGGCTCAGAACAGGGCAGCACAGCTGGCCCTTAAATGTGCACGGAGAGCTAACAATAATAATATGCATGTAAATCTCTCATGGCTCAAAGTGGAGGAGAGTTTGACTTCATCACTACTTGTTTTTATAAGAAGCGTTGAAAAGCTGAATGTACCAATCTTTCTGTTTAAACTACTAACACACAGCTCGGACATCCATGCAGACCCCACAAGACATGCCACCAGAGGTCTCTTCACAATCCCCAAGTCCAGAACAGACTATGTGAGGTGCACAGTACAACATAGAGCCATGACTACATGGAACTCTATTCCACATCAGGTAACTGATGCAAGTAGTAAAATTAGATGTAAAAAACAGGTAAAAAATACACCTTATGGAACAGAGACACACACACAGGTACAGACACACGCATATGCACACGGGTGCTAGCACACACCCTCTACACACACATGCACTGTAATATTGTTGTATAGCGATATCATACATTTTGTGTTGTCGGAGTGTGGTGGTGTGACAGTGTTCCATGTCTTATCTTTTGTTTTATGTTTAACATAAGTTACTTAATGTGTTTGGATCCCAGGAAGACTAGCAGCAGCTAATGGGGAACAATAATAACATAGGAAAAAGACAGAGGAAGAGGGGCAGAGATTATGAGAGAGAGAGAGAGAGAGAGAGAGAGAGAGAGAGAGAGAGAGAGAGAGAGAGAGAGAGAATACAGGCTTATTGGGGATCATAGAGAGCCAACAGGTAGCTGCACCACTCAGATAATAGTGGAGTAGGGGAAACAGAATAGTGTGTAGTGAAACCTGCTGAGAAGCATCTCTGCGGAGGGAGAACAGTCAGCAGAGACACACGTCTGCCTGACTCCCTTTGTCCGTCCAACATCATTCATCACATCCACACTTCACTAAAATACCTCTTCTCTCCACATCCCATCCGGCCTGCAGTGAAAACACTAGATAGATAAAGGATGACAAAGGGGCTAATGCACTGATGTAATACTCTAACTAAAGCATACATCACAGTAGCATATGGCCTCCAGGGTAGTGGCAGGACAAGTAGAGAAGCCTTGTAGACTAGGAGCCTGTGTGTGGTAGGTCTATAGATTAGTAGAGAAGCCTTGTAGACTAGGAGCCTGTGTGTGGTAGGTCTATAGATTAGTAGAGAAGCCTTGTAGACTCAGAGCCTGTGTGTGGTAGGTCTATAGATTAGTAGATAAGCCTTGTAGACTAGGAGCCTGTGTGTGTTAGGTCTATATATTAGTAGAGAAGCCTTGTAGACTAGGAGCCTGTGTGTGTTTGGTCTATAGATTAGTAGAGAAGCCTTGTAGACTCGGAGCCTGTGTGTGTTAGGTCTATAGATTAGTAGAGAAGCCTTGTAGACTAGGAGCCTGTGTGTGTTAGGTCTATAGATTAGTAGAGAAGCCTTGTAGACTCGGAGCCTGTGTGTGTTAGGTCTATAGATTAGTAGAGAAGCCTTGTAGACTAGGAGCCTGTGTGTGTTAGGTCTATAGATTAGTAGAGGATAAATCACAGTGGGAGCTTTATAATTCACATCATCAGCGTATGACTATTACAGAAACAACACACCATGGGAATGACAATGTATATATTGTAACATTTCAGTAATAAGACATAAGTATGTTATAAGTACATACATTGTTTCCCTTAACAATCTCCTGTGTGCAAATATCAATATAGCACAAAGAAAGGCATACATTGAGACTGAGTTGTAAAATAACGTATGGAGATCATATGAGAAGTGTAGAGAGAGGGACATAGAGAAGAGTGTGCGTCAAATCTGCTAATATAACATAGAATATATGATAATTCATGGATAAAACATCTATGATTGAAAAGCCATATGTGAGCAGTTTAGTACAGAGAGTCGTAGCTATACTACCCTATACTTTTCTACCCTATACTATACCGTAACACTATAGTCTCAGAGCAGTACGGGTTTATCTACCCTATACTATACCGTAACACTATAGTCTCAGAGCAGTATGGGTTTATCTACCCTATACTATACCGTAACACTATAGTCTCAGAGCAGTATGGGTTTATCTACCCTATACTATACCGTAACACTATAGTCTCAGAGCAGTATGGGTTTATCTACCCTATACTATACCGTAACACTATAGTCTCAGAGCAGTATGGGTTTATCTACCCTATACTATACCGTAACACTATAGTCTCAGAGCCGTATGGGTTTATCTACCCTATACTATACCGTAACACTATAGTCTCAGAGCAGTATGGGTTTATCTACCCTATACTATACCGTAACACTATAGTCTCAGAGCAGTATGGGTTTATCTACCCTATACTATACCGTAACACTATAGTCTCAGAGCAGTATGGGTTTATCTACCCTATACTATACCGTAACACTATAGTCTCAGAGCAGTACGGGTTTATCTACCCTCACGAGGAGAGGAGTGGACACACTCTTCGATCTAAACTAACAAAGACAGGACGAGGAGGAAAAGAGGAAAAACAAGCCAGTGAATCTTTCTCCATCTCTGTGAAAGTCACACCCTGACTGCTCTAGAGATCCTTCCTTTTCCTTTCCCCCATCCTTCCCTCTCTCCTCCTCTCGCAGATAGATGCCAAGACTAATGTTTGGACAAACGAAGGACAGTTGAGACTACAGAATAAAGTATGAGGACCATGAAGAGTAGCATCTACTCTTTCCACACTCTCTAAAACAACCAGTCTGTTCAAGTAGGCGTACAGCAAATAACATTCAATAACCAAGTAGCCATCTATTAAATAACACAAACAACTCATTCAATAACCATCTATTAAATAACACAAACAACTCATTCAATAACCATCTATTAAATAACACAAACAACTCATTCAATAACCAATAACCATCTCTTAAATAACACAAACAGCTCAAAGTGTCATATCTCCCACACAGCCATGCAATATGGTGATCCCTTAGCATCAGAAGTGTAAACGGTTTGTCTCGTTACCATAGACTTGGTGAAGGGGCGAGCCAGGGTGAAGAACAGGGTCATCAGCCACCAGCTACGATGGATGGCCGTGTACATCATGTTCCCAGGGTGCACTGCATTGCAGGTGACCCCGTGGAGCGAGAGGCGTCGGTGGAGCTCGTTAGAGAACAGGAGGTTACACAGCTTGGCCCGGTTGTAGGCCAGCATGGACCAGTAGTCCTTCTGAGGAGGAGACAGCACAGCCAGGTCCACCTTACCACACTGGTCCAGCAGGTCTGTAAACCTGGGGAGAGAGGAACCAAGATTAACTTTATGTACCTAGTAAAGTTTTCATTTTACAGGAACAAGTCAAGGACCGAGTACTTTAAGGTTAACTTTAATGAAAGTACACTTGAATTAAATTCCATAGACCAGTGCTCTCCAACCCTGTTCCTGGAGATCTACCGTCCGGTAGGTTTTCACTCCAACCCTAATCTAGCACACCTGATTCTAATAATTAGCTGGATGATAAGGTGAATCAGGTCAGTTACCACTGGAGTGAAACTCTTCAGGCACAGGGTTGTAGAGTCCTTCCATAGACTATACACATTTAAAATAGAAGTAGAACAGTAAATGTGTGCATCGGTGCTGTAGTTACTATAGCAGCAGAAGTGTGGTCCTGGCTGAATACAAATCTAATGCGTGACAGGATGTTTTTTAATTGCCTGCGACAGAGCAGTTAAAGCCCAGATGTTTGACAAGGATCTTGAACATTACATTGCTCGTTGGGTTATTATGCAGTCACAATAACACAGAGACACACCGCAGTCAAACACACTCCCTCCTCCTCCCTCAAAATGTGTGTGTGTGTCTGTCTGTTTGTGGTTGTGTGCATCTACATCTTAATCCAGTCATTAGAAACCCACCAATCAACATGTCACCTGATTTCCTTGTTGTGATTTTCCAAGCTGCCTGCCTGGCGTTTGCTTACCGTTCCCTCTCCGCTACATCCTTGCTTGGCTAAATTACAACATCTGCAGGCTTTATATTTCATGTGAAGAAACTTCACAACTGCTTTAGCGCTTGGTAGGGTTAATAAATCACTTGGCGATACACATTTTTCTCTCAGAGCAAGTTTCTTGACATTTAATAATACAATATGCTCTCTTTTAACTTGTGCCCGTCAAGAGTTAAATAAGGTTACACTGATTTCATAGTGACCTACACCACATTGTCAACGCTGTAAAATGTATGTCTTTTTAGTTCAGAAAACAGCACAAATAGAAACATTCCTGGCTTTTACTTAAGACATAAAGAGCACATATAGATCGTTTATTGACACCATTTCAGCCATCTAACCATAACCCTTTCACAGAGAGTGTAATAGGGGGTTTAAAATACAGTGTAACAGAGAGATTTAATACAATATTTGCTCCCCTGATCTTTGAGAAGGCCTAATGCACTTATTAGTATTGTGTCAATTACACTGTAGACCCTGGTGTTGGGGGGTGATAAGGTTTTCTGCCTTTTCCCTCATCCCTCTTCCTCTCTGTCTCCATCCCTCCTCCTCTCTTTCCATCCCTTCATACCTCCATCTCACCCACCTTGTCTGCTATACTCTGTAGGTCACAACTTTACATTACAACAGGGGGCTTAGGGAGTATAATCTACTACCAGGTCAGGGGTCAGACTGAAAGCCTGTTAGGGAGAGGCTAAGTGAAATAACCAGGAAGTCACGGGAAATAACACACAAACAGAAAAGTGAGTAACTTCAACGGGGATGCAATATAGGTGTGGAATGGAGCGGGCAGAATGGCAGATGTAATATCAGATATGGTCTCTATCCCCTCTTCTATTCTGGACTAGTCTGTAACTGACTCTCTTTTCTGGCTAAACCCTCTTTGAAGGGGTTAGGCACCATTGATTAGGGATGGGAGAGGAGGGCGAGACTGGGGGTAGAATAGGATGGAGGAATAATGGAGGGGATGGGAGAGGAGGGCGAGACTGGGGGTAGAATAGGATGGAGGAATAAAGCAGGGGATGGGAGAGGAGGGTGAGACTGGGGGGAGAATAGGATGGAGGAATAAAGCAGGGGATGGGAGAGGAGGGTGAGACTGGGGGGAGAATAGGATGGAGGAATACTGGAGGGGATGGGAGAGGAGGGTGAGACTGGGGGGAGAATAGGATGGAGGAATAAAGCAGGGGATGGGAGAGGAGGGTGAGACTGGGGGAGAATAGGATGGAGGAATAAAGCAGGAGATGGGAGAGGAGGGTGAGACTGGGGGGAGAATAGGATGGAGGAATAAAGCAGGAGATGGGAGAGGAGGGTGAGACTGGGGGGAGAATAGGATGGAGGAATAAAGCAGGAGATGGGAGAGGAGGGTGAGACTGGGGGGAGAATAGGATGGAGGAATAAAGCAGGAGATGGGAGAGGAGGGTGAGACTGGGGGGAGAATAGGATGGAGGAATAAAGCAGGGGATGGGAGAGGAGGGTGAGACTGGGGGAGAATAGGATGGAGGAATAAAGCAGGAGATGGGAGAGGAGGGTGAGACTGGGGGAGAATAGGATGGAGGAATAAAGCAGGGGATGGGAGAGGAGGGTGAGACTGGGGGAAGAATAGGAAGGAGGAATAAAGCAGGGGATGGGAGAGGAGGGTGAGAATAGGGTGGAGAATAGGATGGAGGAATACTGAAGGAGATGGGAGAGGAGGGTGAGACTGGGGGGAGAATAGGATGGAGGAATAAAGCAGGGGATGGGAGAGGAGGGTGAGACTGGGGGGAGAATAGGATGGAGGAATAAAGCAGGGGATGGGAGAGGAGGGTGAGAATAGGGTGGAATAAAGCAGGGGATGGGAGAGGAGGGCGAGACTGGGGGGAGAATAGGATGGAGGAATAAAGCAGGGGATGGGAGAGGAGGGCGAGACTGGGGGGAGAATAGGATGGAGGAATAAAGCCGGGGATGGGAGAGGAGGGTGAGACTGGGGGAAGAATAGGATGGAGGAATAAAGCAGGAGATGGGAGAGGAGGGTGAGACTGGGGGAGAATAGGATGGAGGAATAAAGCAGGAGATGGGAGAGGAGGGTGAGAGGAGGGAGAATAGGGTGGAATAAAGCAGGGGATGGGAGAGGAGGGTGAGACTGGGGGAGAATAGGATGGAGGAATAAAGCAGGAGATGGGAGAGGAGGGTGAGACTGGGGGGAGAATAGGATGGAGGAATAAAGCAGGAGATGGGAGAGGAGGGTGAGACTGGGGGGAGAATAGGGTGGAATAAAGCAGGGGATGGGAGAGGAGGGTAAGACTGGGGGAGAATAGGATGGAGGAATAATGAAGGAGATGGGAGAGGAGGGTGAGACTGGGGGGAGAATAGGATGGAGGAATAAAGCAGGAGATGGGAGAGGAGGGTGAGACTGGGGGGAGAATAGGATGGAGGAATAAAGCAGGAGATGGGAGAGGAGGGTGAGACTGGGGGGAGAATAGGATGGAGGAATAAAGCAGGAGATGGGAGAGGAGGGTGAGACTGGGGGGAGAATAGGGTGGAATAAAGCAGGGGATGGGAGAGGAGGGCGAGACTGGGGGGAGAATAGGATGGAGGAATAAAGCAGGGGATGGGAGAGGAGGGTGAGAATAGGGTGGAATAAAGCAGGGGATGGGAGAGGAGGGCGAGACTGGGGGGAGAATAGGATGGAGGAATAAAGCAGGGGATTGGAGAGGAGGGTGAGACTGGGGGAGAATAGGATGGAGGAATAAAGCAGGAGATGGGAGAGGAGGAGGAATAAAGCAGGGGATGAGAGGGTGAGACTGGGGAGAATAGGGTGGAATAAAGCAGGGGATGGGAGAGGAGGGTGAGACTGGGGGGAGAATAGGATGGAGGAATAAAGCAGGAGATGGGAGAGGAGGGTGAGAGGAGGGAGAATAGGATGGAGGAATACTGGAGGGGATTGGAGAGGAGGGTGAGACTGGGGGGAGAATAGGATGGAGGAATAAAGCAGGGGATGGGAGAGGAGGGTGAGAGGAGGGAGAATAGGATGGAGGAATAAAGCAAGGGATGGGTGGGGAGAGACAAAGATATGGGGAAATATGTAGAAAGGAAGCGAAAAGAGGAGAGGGGAAATTGGAGGGATGGAAAGAAGATAAACATGTCAAGAGGAAAGAGCCTGCTCTCGTTGTAACTTATTAAACAGGTCCTGTATTATATAATATGTTGTCATTTGACTTTCTTTCAAATCACACTTCACTCTCCTTGTCAGTGTACGGGAGCTGACAACTTGTGAATATGAGTCTCATGACTGTAGTTGACTAATTGGTCAGCTAGAATAACTCTGCCAGGGGCATTGTGATTGGCTGACTGTAGACAGGATCAATGTGTCCCATGCAAACGGACTGCCTCTGATACACATGGGGCAACATACTGTAGGAGTACTCCTTCCCTCCCTCCCACCCAAGTTAAAGTATCCCAGTGAGAAAATAAATAAACATAAATATGGGTGTATTTACAATGATGCTTGTTCTTCACTGGTTGCCCTTTTCTTGTGGCAACAAGTCACAAATCTTGCTGCTGTGATGGTACACTGTGGTATTTCACCCAATAGATATGGGAGTTTATCAAAATTGGGTTTGTTTTCAAATTCTTTGTGGGTCTGTGTAATCTGAGGGAAATATGTGTCTCTAATATTATGGCCATACATCTGGCAGGAGGGCAGGAAGTGCAGCTCAGCTTCCACCTCATTTTGTGGGCAGTGTGCACATAGTCGGTCTTCTCTTGAGAGCCAGGTCTGCCTAAGGCAGCCTTTCTCAATGGCAAGGCTATGCTCACTGAGATTTAATGGCAGGGATCCAGGTCTGACAGAATCTGTGCAGAAGATGTAGATGCTGCTGTAGGCCCTCCTTTGTTGGGGACAGAAGCACCAGATCATCAGGCAAACAGTAGACATGTGACTTCAGATTGTAGCAGGGTAAGGCCGGGTGCTGCCGACTGTTCTAGTGCCCTCGCCAATTCTTTTCTATGTATGTTGAATAGGGTGTGGCTTAAGCTGCATCCCTGTCTCACTCCACGGCCCTGTGGAAAGAAATGTGTGTGAATGGATTGGGGTGATCAGTCCTTGGTTCCAAACATTGGGGAAGATGCCAGAGCTGAGGATGATGTTAAAGAGTTTAAGTAGCCAGTTGGAATGTGTGGTCTGTATATTTGATCATTTCATTCAGGATACCATCAACACCACAGGCCTTTTTGAGTTGGAGGGTTTGTATTTGGTCCTGTAGTTCATGCAATGTAATTGGAGAATCCAGTGGGTTCTGGTAGTCTTTAATAGTTGATTTTGAGATTTGATCATGTATATGTATATAGTGTTGTCATGACATTGGCCTGTGGGTAAGGTTTATGACCTCCCCCCATAAATACCTTTCTCCCTTCTCTCTCTCTCTGACTCTACTGAGGGACTCTTGAATAGCCTTTGTTAAACATAGAGAGTCTGGGAACATCAAACAAGTGGGGGGGAGGAACCATATTTTGACAATAGAACCAGTTGAAAATATGCATTGGTACTTAATGAATATGACGTCAGTTCGGTTGTCATCTGAGACATTATGACTGATGAAGGAACGACAAACTATAGTTATCAGATTCACATGGAATTGTTGTGCAATTTAAATGCAATTTAAATGAAACTATTTGTGAAAAGATTAAATGTAATTTTAGCTTCCAAATGAGAGAATTGGGTTTTCATAAGATAAGAGCTCTGCTCAATCAGTGGCCCGCCCCTGTGAAGAGACATGGGTTATAAACTATGAAACACACCCTTCTCTATCTCCACTATATAAGCCCTTGACGAAAATGTAACCGTCTGTTCCGGGTAAATTAGGATGACGGTCCGATGTCACAAGGATTCAGATAATAACTACAGAACGAAGCCAACCTCAGCGTGAGCTTTGGTTGCGAATGGTATGAACTTTGAACTCTTATACACTACAGAAGTGATACCTCCTAGCCGTTGAGTTAGCAGTGGCCGCCGTAAACGCGGGCTAGGAAAGGACGGATGATGTATCCCGTCTACCACACAACGACGACACTGCAACGTACCCCGTTCACCACCAGTGACATTCTTCCGAGGACAGGAAGATCTCTGTTGGCCAACATGACCAGCATCTACGACCAACCTCCCGAAGCGCAGTTCAGAGAAAATATTTTCCAAATGGGCGGTAATTTAGAATGCATAAGATACTGTATTTACGATAGCAGAGCTTCTCCCTTTGTTTCTCAGTCTTCCCGCTCTTTCACTCAAACCCAACCCTCTTTTCTTTGTGTAACCAGCTGTCATATCTGTTCCGTCCGCTAGGGATGTTTTCCTTTATGACATAATTTGCAATCAAGGTATTATTCATTCTGTGTATATGTACATCTGTGTGATTAGTTAGGTATTTAGTAAAGAAGTAATTAAACTTGATTTTGTATTGCTGAATAGAATAGCATGTCATATCACTTAATCCGGCATAGCCAAAGACATGACAGTGTTTTACAATTTTCCAAGAAATGGTTAGTCTATGGATTCTTCAATTACATTGAGCTGATTTCTGACATGCTGTTCCTTCTTTTTTTCCTCTCAGTCTCTCTCAGTCTCTCTCAGTCTCTCTCTGTCTCTCTCTGTCTCTCTCTGTCTCTCTCTGTCTCTCTCTGTCTCTCTCTGTCTCTCTCTCTGAGCCCTAGGACCATACCTCAGGACTATCTGGCCTGATGACCCCTGGCTGTGCCCGTGGTCGTGCTGCTGATCCAGTTTCTGCTGTTTTGCCTGTGGCTATGGAACGATGACCTGTTCACCAGACGTGGTACCTTGCCCTGGCCCTGCTGTTTTCGTCCCCTCTCTCTCCTTCTCTAGTGCACCTGCTGTCTCGAACTCTGAATACTCAGCTATGAAAATACAACTGACATTTACTCCTGAGGTGCTGACCTGCTGCACCCTCTACAACAATTGTGATTATTATTTGACCCTGCTGGTCATCTATGAACATTTGAACATCTTGAAGAACGATCTGGCCTCAATGGCCATGTACTCTTATAATCTCAGCCAGAAAAGGACTGGCCAACTCTCGGAGCCTGGATCCTCTCTAGGTTCAGTTCAGTATTGATTTACATATAGTGTAAGTGTGAGGGTAGGGCTTATGCTTTAGGGGGTTAGGTAGTGGTTATAAATAATATTTGTTTAGTCAGTGAATACAGACCTGTGTGACTCAGAGGACACCACCACCACACGGGCGGGGGCGGAGCGTCGCAGCACTTCCTGTAGACACTGCACCAACAGGAAGTGACCTAGGTGGCAGATCTGGAAGGTGGACTCCAGGCCGTCCTCCGTCAGACGCCAAGGCTGGGTACACACAGCTGCGTTACATATCAGGATGTGGAGCGGCCTAAGGGGAAAGGAGAGGGACATACAGGCAATGAGACACTGAGCGCCAGTATTACAAGGTATAGGCACTGTGACCTCCTCTCCACTCTGTAACCAGAGATCTAGGGAGAAGGAAAGGAACGGAGAGGGGAAGACAGGAGGGAAAGAGAGAGGTGTGCTATTCCTGTGTGCAGCTGCTAGAGACAGAGTATTAGTGATATGATATACTGTATGTATACTGTATAGCGGGCTTCCTCTCTTACTCCCCCATGGTCTGACAGAGATACTGAATACAGTTGGACACCAGCCAACAGAAACAACCAACACATTGAATAGTCATCATATCAACCTGAGAGAGAGAGAAAGAGAGAGAGAGAGAGGGGGGAGATAGCAGGGAGAGAGAGTGAGAGAGCAGGAAGAGATTGAAAGAGGGGAGAGAGAGAGAGCAGGGAGAGAGAGAGAGAGAGAGAGAGCAGGGAGAGATTGAAAGAGGGGAGAGAGAGAGAGCAGGGAGAGAGAGAGGGGGGATTTGGCAAAAAATACTTCAATCAGTTATAGAACCCATTATGGCTGTGAGGTTTTGCGTTGTACTTTGTGTACAACGCAAAACCCCAAACAATGCATGCAGAGCAGAATTAAGACTACACCCGCTAGTTATGGTTTCACCAGAAGTTGTCCTCCTAGTGCGATGCCTAGCCCTGAAAGGTTATTAACATCCAGAAAAAAGCTGTTCAATTCTACAACCACCTAAAAATAAGTGATGACCACACATTCCACCACAGAGCCTCACCTACCAAGAGATGAACCTACAGAAGTTCTATCAGGTTCTGGGGCTCTATTCACAAACAGACTCCACACCAAGGGGCCAGGGTTCCGGTCTTGAAGCACTGTTGACTACTCCTACAGTTTTGCTTCGGTTCTCTGGCCATGTCGGGCTGTGAGAGATCCTTGTAGGCGGCATCCCTCCAGCGAGCTCGAAACCACAGTAACACTGGCGAACAATCCAAACACGCCCACCAATGTTTGATTTCTTCCATTAGAATGAATTACGAGGCCCAGGGCAGTGTGTGTACCCTGTGTTTAAGACTGCCTGCTGGATTCATTAAAAACTGGATGCTAGAAATTGAATGTGTGAATTGTTATGCATGGCTCTAATGATTCTTCCCTATAACACTGTTAGAGAGGACGGGAGTGTACATTCACCTTCAGGCCTCCTAACACACAGCACACACAGCACACACAGCACACACGGCTCACAGAGCACACACAGCTCACACAGCACACACAGCTCACAGAGCACACACAGCTCACACAGCACACACAGCACACACAGCTCACAGAGCACACACAGCTCACAGAGCACACACAGCTCACACAGCACACACAGCTCACACAGCACACACAGCTCACACAGCACACACAGCACACACAGCTCACAGAGCACACACAGCGCACACACAGCTCACACAGCACACACAGCTCACAGAGCACACAGAGCACACACAGCTCACACAGCACACACATCACACACAGCTCACAGAGCACACACAGCGCACACACAGCTCACACAGCACACACAGCACACACAGCTCACAGAGCACACACAGCTCACAGAGCACACACAGATCACAGAGCACACACAGCTCACACAGCTCACACAGCACACACAGCACACACGGCTCACAGAGCACACACAGCTCACAGAGCTCACAGAGCACACACAGCACACACAGCACACACAGCACACTAGGCTCACAGAGCACACACAGCACACACGGCTCAGAGCACACACAGCTCACAGAGCACACACAGCTCAGAGCACACACAGCACACACGGCTCAGAGCACACACAGCTCACAGAGCACACACAGCACACACAGCTCACACAGCTGACAGAGCACACACAGCTCACACAGCTCACAGAGCACACACAGCTCACACAGCTCACACAGCACACACAGCACACACAGTTCACACAGCTCACACAGCTCACATAGGGTGCATTACTGAGAGTCACACTCAGTCCACACCAACTACATAATTCCTACATATGCAAATCATACTCTACCGTGCTATATACAGAATCATTCAAAAACTCTTCGCCGCAGCGTTTAACCCAAAGTAAGAAGTCATCTTTAGATTGAACTCCAAATCCACTGCCTAAAATGTAGCCAGCGTCCGTGACTTAATAGAGCTAGAGAACAGGTTGGTGGGGAGTAAGAAAGCAGTGTTTGGACACGCCTACTCCTTCAAAGGTGTTTCTTTATTTTGTACTATCTTCTCCATTGCAGAATAATAGTGAAGACAAACTATTAAATAACACATATGGAATCATGTAGTAACTAAAAAAGAGTAAAACAAATCAAAATGTATTTTATATTTGAGATTCTTCAAAGTAGCCACCCCTTGCCTTGATGACAGCTTTGCACACTCTTGGCATTCTCTCAACCAGCTGCATGAGGTAGTCACCTGGAATGCATTTCAATTAACCGGTGTGTCTTGTTAAAAGTTAATTTGTGGAATTTCTTTCCTTCTTAATGTGTTTGAGCCAGTCAGTTGTGTTGTGACAAGGTAGGGTGGTATACAGAAGAGAGCCCTATTTGATAAAAGACCAAGTCCATAATATGGCAAGAACAGCTCAAATAAGATAATTGACTGACATGAAGTAACAGAGCATTTGGAATACAGGTTTAGGTTTAGGTTTAAAAAGGATTCTAAATTTTGTCATTTCTACATCTTTTTTTGTATGTTTTAATGTCAGACTTGATTTGCCCTGATGAAAAATGAATCAACCCCATACAAAAATGTCCATTAATTATAATCCACATTGCTGCAGGATTATTTTCCTGCTGTGAGAAACTGGTCAAATTAAGATACGACATCTGTATGTAAGACCTCTTTCAGTTAGATAAACAAACTGTTGGTGATTTTACAGGTCAGTTAAAGAGGGACCACCAGTTAAAATCAGACCACAAGTTAGGCGAGAGCACTTGTCCTTAATGTGTATCTCTCAGAGCTCATAACCCCCTCCTCCTCCTCCTCCTCCTCCTCAGAAGAAGAAGAGCAGACATTAGTTCCTAGCGCAGGGTCTCATCCTCATAACCACCGGTCTAATGAAGGTCTTTAATGGGCCTACTGCTGCTGGCCCGGTCGAACTGTTATCTTAGCGCTGGTCAAGCGGGGGTGTTAAGTACCAAACAGGGATAGATGAGTATATTGTATATTTAGTGTAACTAGCCCCCTTTGGCATGATCTCTGACATCAATGATAACCTGCCTGGAGGAGGTGATTGGCTCTGTGTGCGGCTGGGCTCTGTCCAATGATCATTAACACAGGACTTTATTGGCCATACAGGGACGGGAGCTGGAACAAACACACACACAGGGTAGAAATGTGTGTGTTTTGTGTGTCTGAAGACAAGCGTTCTCTAATATGGTTCTGTCAGTATCAGACAACTGCCCCATGCCATTCACAGCTCACAGACTCTCCTCTCAACTCTGCTCTAACTTCCCCTGGGATGCCCCCACAAGTATATTTTAGTGATTACATTTAGTTTTGATACTTAATATAAATCCCTTTAGAACCCATAGCGGCCACCGACTGTATTTCTTTAAATTACTATAGCGGCCACCGACTGTATTTCTTTAAATTACTATAGCGGCCACCGACTGTATTTCTTTAAATTACTATAGCGGCCACCGACTGTATTTCTTTAAATTACTATAGCGGCCACTGACTGTATTTCTTTAAATTACTATAGCGACCACCGACTGTATTTCTTTAAGTTGATTGGACATGATTTGGAAAGGCACACACCTGTCTATATAAGGTCCCACAGTTGACAGTGCATGTCAGAGCAAAAATCAAGTCATGAGGTTGAAGGAATTGTCTTTAGAGCTCCGAGACAGGATTGTGTTGAGGAACAGATCTGGGGAAGGGTACCAAAAGATGTCTGCAGCATTGAAGGTCTCCAAGAACACGGTGGCCTCCATCATTCTAAAATGGAAGACGTTTGGAACCACCTACACTTCCTAGAGCTGGTCGCCAGGTTAAACTGAGCAATCGGAGAAGGGCCTCGGTCAGGAAGGAGACTATGAACCCGATGAATCACTCTGACAGAGCTCCAGAGTTCCTCTGTAGAGATGGGAGAACCTTCAGGAGGACAACCCTCTCTGCAGCACTCCATCAATCAGGACTTTATGGTAGAGTAGCCAGACGGAAGCCACTCCTCAGTAAAAGGCACATGACAGCCCGCTTGGAGTTTGCCAAAAGGCACCCAAAGGACTCTCAGACCATGAGAAACACAATTCTCTGGTCTGATGAAACCAAGACTCAACTCTTTGACCTGAATGTGAAGCATCACGTCTGGAGGAAACATGGCACCATCCCTACAGTGAAGCACAGTGGTGGCAGCATCATGCTGTGGGAGTGTTTTTCATCGGCAGGGACTGGGAGACTAGTCAGGATCAAGGCAAAGATGAATTACGGAGAGATCCTTGATGAAAACCTGCTCCACAGCGCTCAGGACCTCAGACTGGGACAAAGTTTCACTTTCCTACAAGACAAGACCCTAAGCTCACAGCCAAGACAACACAGGAGTGGCTTTGGGACAAGTCTCTGAATGTCCTTGAGTAGCCCAGCCAGAGCCCGGACTTAAACCTGATCGAACATCTCTGGAGAGACCTGAAAATAGCTGTGCAGCAACACTCCCCATCCAACCTGACAGAGTTTGAGAGGATCTACAGAGAAGAATGGGAGAATGTCCTCAAATACAGGTGTGCCAAACTTGTAGTGATATTTCACTTGTTTAGAGGAAGAGGAGTTAGAGATGATTGGAGGAATAGAGATGTGGAGCGAGAAGTGGAGGGAGAGGAGCGAAGAGTGGAGGGAGAGTAGAGTGGAGCGAGAGGAGAGTGGAGTGAGAGGAAGAGTGGAGTGGAGGGAGGAGTGGAGTGAGAGGAGAGCGAGAGGAGAGTGGAGGGAGAGGAGAGTGGAGGGAGAGGCGAGCGAGAGGAGAGTGGAGGGAGAGGAGAGTGGAGGGAGAGGCGAGTGGAGGGAGGAGTGGAGCGAGAGGAGAGGGGAGCGAGAGGAGAGTGGAGGGAGGAGTGGAGCGAGAGGAGAGTGAAGCGAGAGGAGAGTGGAGGGAGGAGTGGAGTGGAGCGAGAGGAGAATGGAAGGAGGAGTGGAGCGAGAGGAGAGCGAGAGGCGAGTAGAGGGAGAGGAGAGTGGAAGGAGGAGTGGAGCAACAGGAGAGTGGAGGGAGAGGAGAGTGGAGCGAGAGGAGAGTGAAGGGAGGAGTGGAGCGAGAGGAGAGTGGAGGGAGAGGAGAGTGGATCGAGAGGGGAGTGGAGTGAGAGGAGACTGGAGTGAGAGGAGAGTGGAGGGAGGAGTGGAGCAAAAGGAGAGTGGAGGGAGAGGAGAGCAAGAGGAGAGTGGAGGGAGAGGAAAGTGGAGCGAGAGGAGAGTGGAGCGAGAGGAGAGTGGAGGGAGGAGTGGAGAGAGAGGAGAGTGAAGCGAGAGGAGAGTGGAGCGAGAGGAGAGTGGAGCGAGAGGAGAGTGGAGGGAGGAGTGGAGAGAGAGGAGAGTGGAGCGAGAGGAGAGTGGAGCGAGAGGAGAGTGGAGCGAGAGGAGAGTGGAGGGAGGAGTGAAGCGAGAGGAGAGTGAAGCGAGAGGAGAGTAGAGCGAGAGGAGAGTGGAGGGAGGAGTGGAGCAAGAGGAGAGAGGAGGGCGAGAAGAGCGAAACGAGAGGAGAGTGGAGGGAGGAGTGGATCAAGAGGAGAGTGGAGGGAGGAGTGGAGCGAGAGGAGCGTGGAGGGAGAGGAGAGTGGAGCGAGAGGAGAGTGGAGGGAGGAGTGGAGTGAGAGGAGAGTGAATTGAGAGGAGAGTGGAGCGAGAGGAGAGTGGAGGGAGGAGTGGAGTGAGAGGAGAGTGAAGCGAGAGGAGAGTGGAGCGAGAGGAGAGTGGAGGGAGGTGTGGAGCAAGAGGAGAGTGGAGGGAGAGGAGAGTGGAGGGAGGAGTGCAGTGAGAGTGAAGCGAGAGGAGAGTGGAGCGAGAGGAGAGTGGAGGGAGAGGAACATGAGGGAGAGGGAGAGGAGGAAGAAAATTATGAGGGGTAGGAGGAAGAAGAGGATGAGGGAGAGGAGGAAGAAGAGGATGAGGGAGAGGAGGAAGAAGAGGATAAGGGAGATAAGATTTTTTCACATAGGTGTTCCTTTGTCCAGGTGTGAAAGGGCAGTGTGGAGTGCAAAATGGATTGCATCATCTGTGGATCTGTTTGGGCGGTATGCGAATTGGAGTGGGTCCATTCTGTCTTGGATGATGGTGTTGATGTGAGCCATGTAGTTATTACAGACTGGGTCAGAGAGAGATAGAACATGTCAGTGAAGACACTTGCCAGCTGGTCAGCACATGTTCTGGGTATGTGTCCTGGTAATCCATCTGACCCTGCAGCCTTGTGAATGTTAACCTGTTTAAAGGTCTTACTCACGACTACAGAGAGTGTTTTTGTGGAACCCTGGGGCAGTTCATATTGCTACAGTAACATAGGAATAAACAGACATAACAGATTACTTACAGTTTCTTGGTCTTGAAGGAGTCAGCGAACTCTCTGACACTGCGGAGAGAGGCCAGGTCCAACATCATGGCCTCCAACCTGGCCTTGTGCTGCAGAGAGAACAGACAACACACAATACCTTTATCATCATCCTCATCAACATCATCAATATTCTGAGTTTCGGTATGACACAAACACTAGCTCCTCCAGAAGTAAGCATTTAGATTGACATCTGCTGATGTTGAGTTAGACCAGACTGACTGCAGACGTCTCCAGATCTGATGAGACATTATGACCACAGATCAACTACAGCAGACAGGTTCACATCTCTCTCAGGCTGTTGATGGCTCCTGACATGCTCATGGTTCTGTGTAAATGTTTACGGTTCTGTGTAAATGCTCATGGTTCTGTGTAAATATTGATGGTTCTGTGTAAATGCTCATTGTTCTGTGTAAATGCTCATGGTTCTGTGTAAATGCTCATGGTTCTGTGTAAATATTGATGGTTCTGTGTAAATGCTCATGGTTCTGTGTAAATGCTCATGGTTCTCTGTAAATGCTCATGGTTCTGTGTAAATGCTCATGGTTCTGTGTAAATATGCATGGTTCTGTCTGTTCCTGTGTAGCTCATCACACACCATATGCCGGTGGACAGGGAGAGGAGTGGTGAAAGATAGATGACTGTACAGCTAAATGCGCATCTGCATTTACACACCGAATACAGACTATTCATTATCACACTGGATCAGTCTACAGACTATTCATTATCTACTCTATCACACTGGATCAGTCTACAGACTATTCATTATCTACTCTATCACACTGGATCAGTCTACAGACTATTCATTATCTACTCTATCACACTGGGTCAGTCTACAGACTATTCATTATCTACTCTATCACACTGGATCAGTCTACAGACTATTCATTATCTACTCTATCACACTGGATCAGTCTACAGACTATTCATTATCTCCTCTATCACACTGGGTCAGTCTACAGACTATTCATTATCTACTCTATCACACTGGATCAGTCTACAGACTATTCATTATCTCCTCTATCACACTGGGTCAGTCTACAGACTATTCATTATCTACTCTATTATACTGGATCAGTCTACACACCCAGCTGATCCTGTCAGAGATGTATTACCATGACCAGGTATAGAACCCAGACTACAGCACAGCACAGCACAGCACAGCACCAGACAGACAGACAGACAGACAGACAGACAGACAGACAGACAGACAGACAGACAGACAGACAGACACAGCACCAGACAGACAGACAGACAGACAGACAGACAGACAGACAGACAGACAGACACAGCACCAGACAGACAGACAGACAGTGTGTGTAAATGGTCCGTCAGATTCATCCTCACACCTGAGAGAGAGAAACATCACTCCCGTGATCCCCACTGTCTGGGATTGGGAATATCAGCTATTCCTGATGCACACTTTCCCCGCTGTCCCTAGAGAACACTGTCAGCTCACATTACCCCAGGAAGAGTGTTCCACGCTTCGGTTTCTCCCTGACAGCCTGACCCACATCTCATCTCTCACCCAGGAATGTCATAAGGGAATGATTTTCCTTCCTACGTCTGTCTCTGTAGAGAGTGACTATATATGACACCCACAGCAAGGACACACATGGAAAGATACCCACCAGCCAAGACAAGCACGCCAAGGGTTAACAGCTCCTTCATGTTTGAGGTACACTTTTCAACCATTTTACACTCGCATTTACTGCCCCTATGAGTATTAATACATTCTCTCTCACACACGCACACGCACACACACACAAACTGCTCAATGATGTGACTCAAGGGTAAAACCATACCAGCGTAGAATGATCTATTCCCGGGGTGTGAAACTCATTTTGCCCTGGGGGCTGCATTAGGTCTTCAAAGAGGTCCGGAGGACCGCACTGAAAATGTGTTCTATTTTATTGGTGTCAAAATTTGCTAAAATTGTCCTCTTTTCTTCATGGGCTGGACAGTCATGAGACTGTATGAATGTAGGTCCTTTATCATTACTTCACTGTTTCCATTTGGTTTCAGTCATTTTAAAGTATATTGAGTTATTTTGTCTTTACTCAAACCACAGCGGATCTGACCCAGAATGGTTCTCCTGATGCTATTATATAGCATTGCAGGGCTATACAACGTTAAGGAGGTGATTATGGACATTATAGAAGTCTGATTATAGGGGATCTGTTTCATATCATCTACACACAGGTAAGAGTGGATATAATCAGCTCATTTAATGACCCTATAAATGTGACACACACACGGTCTATGCCTCCCTCACCTCCCCCACTAGAGTCTGGTTCCTCTAAAGGTTTCCTCCCACCTAGAGGATTTTTCCTGAACACTGTCATTTATCCTTGTTCTTAGGGGTTAAGGCCAGGGTTGCTGTTAAAGCACTTTGGGACAAACTTATTAGACGCTCAATATGAATACATATATGAATACAATATGACAGAGAGAGAGAGAGAGAGAGAGAGAGAGAGAGAGAGAGAGAGAGAGAGAGAGAGAGAGAGAGAGAGAGAGAGAGAGAGAGAGAGAGAGAGAGAGAGAGAGAGAGAGAGAGAGAGAGAGAGAGAGAGAGAGAGAGAGAGACAGAGACAGAGAGAGATAGACAGACAGACAGACAGAGAGAAATATATATATATATATATATATATATATATAGAGAGAGAGAAATATATATATATATATATATATATATATATATATATATATATATATATAGAGAGAGAGAGAGAGAGAGAGAGAGAGAGAGAGAGAGAGAGAGAAATATATAGAGAGAGAGACAGAGAGAGAGAGAGAGAAATATATAGAGAGAGAAATATATATATAGAGAGAGAGAGAGAGAGAAAGAGAAAGAGGGAGAAAGAGAGAAATAGAGAGAGAGAGAGAGGGAGAGAGAGAGAGAGAAAGAGGGAGAAAGAGAGAGAGAGAGGGAGAAATAAAGTTTATTGCCTGGAAAGAGGGGGAAAGCATGTCAAAAGCATTAAGCGATGGAGGTGAACAATTAGACAGATGGCCAGGGTTCTGAAGGAGAGAAGGGGGGAAAGAAAGAGGGAAAGTGAGAGAGGGGGAACATGCGGACACAAACATTGAGGAGTTTTACGAGGAGGCTGACAATTTGTGGTCTCTTGAAGGGCGTTGGGGAAGTAAGACTTAGTGCACTAAAGCTGACTAGGCTGCACCAGACAGGTTAAATACTACTTGTAAAGTATCATTCCTCTGACTTTGGCTGAACACTCCTCATGAATAATGGTTTTATCCAAAACAGGATGACAAAGACAGTACATTGACATCCATTGGGGAAAAGACAGACAGCATGGTGTCTCTCTCGGTCGGTCGGTGTGTGTGTGTCTGTCTGTCTGCCAAAAGAGCCACGTGTTAGGACTCGAGGCACAAGTTCACCATGATGACAACACAAGCATCAGACCACCATACCCTTCTCCCTCTGTCTGTAACATACCTGTGACCTTTTTGACTTTCACAAGGGTAAAGTCAGGATGGAAGGGTAAAGTCAGGATGGAAGGGTAAAGTCAAGATGGAGATGGAAGGGTAAAGTCAAGATGGAGATGGAAGGGTAAAGTCAGGATGGAAGGGTAAAGTCAGGATGGAGATGGAAGGGTAAAGTCAAGATGGAGATGGAAGGGTAAAGTCAGGATGGGGATGGAAGGGTAAAGTCAGGATGGAGATGGAAGGGCAAAGTCAGGATGGAAGGGTAAAGTCAGGATGGAAGGGTAAAGTCAGGATGGGGATGGAAGGGTAAAGTCAGGATGGAAGGATAAAGTCAGGATGGAGATGGAAGGGTAAAGTCAGGATGGAAGGGTAAAGTCAGGATGGGGATGGAAGGGTAAAGTCAGGATGGAGATGGAAGGGTAAAGTCAGGATGGGGGTGGAAGGGTAAAGTCAGGATGGAGATGGAAGGGTAAAGTCAGGATGGAAGGGTAAAGTCAGGATGGGGGTGGAAGGGTAAAGTCAGGATGGAGATGGAAGGGCAAAGTCAGGATGGGGATGGAAGGGTAAAGTCAAGATGGGGATGGAAGGGTAAAGTCAGGATGGAAGGGTAAAGTCAGGATGGAAGGGTAAAGTCAGGATGGGGATGGAAGGGTAAAGTCAGGATGGGGGTGGAAGGGTAAAGTCAGGATGGGGATGGAAGGGTAAAGTCAGGATGGGGATGGAAGGGTAAAGTCAGGATGGGGATGGAAGGGTAAAGTCAGGATGGAGATGGAAGGGTAAAGTCAGGATGGGGATGGAAGGGTAAAGTCAGGATGGGGATTGAAGGGTAAAGTCAGGATGGAAGGGTAAAGTCAGGATGGAAGGGTAAAGACAGGATGGGGATGGAAGGGTAAAGCCAGGATGGGGATGGAAGGGTAAAGTCAGGATGGGGATGGAAGGGTAAAGTCAGGATGGGGATGGAAGGGTAAAGTCAGGATGGGGGTGGAAGGGTAAAGTCAGGATGGAGATGGAAGGGTAAAGTCAGGATGGGGATGGAAGGGTAAAGTCAGGATGGGGATTGAAGGGTAAAGTCAGGATGGGGATGGAAGGGTAAAGTCAGGATGGAAGGGTAAAGTCAGGATGGGGATGGAAGGGTAAAGTCAGGATGGAAGGGTAAAGTCAGGATGGGGATGGAAGGGTAAAGTCAGGATGGAAGGGTAAAGTCAGGATGGGGATGGAAGGGTAAAGTCAGGATGGAAGGGTAAAGTCAGGATGGGGATGGAAGGGTAAAGTCAGGATGGGGGTGGAAGGGTAAAGTCAGGATGGGGATGGAAGGGTAAAGTCAGGATGGAAGGGTAAAGTCAGGATGGGGATGGAAGGGTAAAGTCAGGATGGGGATGGAAGGGTAAAGCCAGGATGGGGATGGAAGGGTAAAGTCAGGATGGGGATGGAAGGGTAAAGTCAGGATGGGGATGGAAGGGTAAAGTCAGGATGGGGATGGAAGGGTAAAGTCAGGATGGGGATGGAAGGGTAAAGTCAGGATGGAAGGGTAAAGTCAGGATGGGGATGGAAGGGTAAAGTCAGGATGGGGATGGAAGGGTAAAGTCAGGATGGGGATGGAAGGGTAAAGTCAGGATGGGGATGGAAGGGTAAAGTCAGGATGGGGATGGAAGGGTAAAGTCAGGATGGGGATGGAAGGGTAAAGTCAGGATGGGGATGGAAGGGTAAAGTCAGGATGGAAGGGTAAAGTCAGGATGGGGATGGAAGGGTAAAGTCAGGATGGGGATGGAAGGGTAAAGACAGGATGGAAGGGTAAAGTCAGGATGGGGATGGAAGGGTAAAGTCAGGATGGGGGTGGAAGGGGGTAAAGTCAGGATGGGGATGGAAGGGTAAAGTCAGGATGGGGATGAAGGGTAAAGTCAGGATGGGGATGGAAGGGTAAAGTCAGGATGGAAGGGTAAAGTCAGGATGGGGATGGAAGGGTAAAGTCAGGATGGGGGTGGAAGGGTAAAGTCAGGATGGGGATGGAAGGGTAAAGTCAGGATGGGGATGGAAGGGTAAAGTCAGGATGGGGATGGAAGGGTAAAGTCAGGATGGGGATGGAAGGGTAAAGTCAGGATGGGGATGGAAGGGTAAAGTCAGGATGGGGATGGAAGGGTAAAGTCAGGATGGAAGGGTAAAGTCAGGATGGGGATGGAAGGGTAAAGTCAGGATGGGGGTGGAAGGGTAAAGTCAGGATGGGGATGGAAGGGTAAAGTCAAGATGGGGATGGAAGGGTAAAGTCAGGATGGGGATGGAAGGGTAAAGTCAGGATGGGGATGGAAGGGTAAAGTCAGGATGGGGATGGAAGGGTAAAGTCAGGATGGGGATGGAAGGGTAAAGTCAGGATGGGGATGGAAGGGTAAAGTCAGATGGGGATGGAAGGGTAAAGTCAGGATGGGGATGGAAGAGTAAAGACAGGATGGGGATGGAAGGGTAAAGTCAGGATGGAAGGGTAAAGTCAGGATGGAAGAGTAAAGACAGGATGGGGATGGAAGGGTAAAGTCAGGATGGGGGTGGAAGGGTAAAGTCAGGATGGGGATGGAAGGGTAAAGTCAAGATGGGGATGGAAGGGTAAAGTCAGGATGGAAGGGTAAAGTCAGGATGGGGATGGAAGGGTAAAGTCAGGATGGAGATGGAAGGGTAAAGTCAGGATGGAAGGGTAAAGTCAGGATGGGGATGGAAGGGTAAAGTCAGGATGGAGATGGAAGAGTAAAGTCAGGATGGAGATGGAAGGGTAAAGTCAGGATGGGGATGGAAGAGTAAAGACAGGATGGGGATGGAAGGGTAAAGTCAGGATGGGGATGGAAGAGTAAAGACAGGATGGGGATGGAAGGGTAAAGTCAGGATGGGGATGGAAGAGTAAAGACAGGATGGGGATGGAAGGGTAAAGTCAGGATGGGGATGGAAGAGTAAAGACAGGATGGGGATGGAAGGGTAAAGTCAGGATGGAAGGGTAAAGTCAGGATGGAAGGGTAAAGTCAGGATGGGGATGGAAGGGTAAAGTCAGGATGGAAGGATAAAGTCAGGATGGAGATGGAAGGGTAAAGTCAGGATGGGGATGGAAGGGTAAAGTCAGGATGGGGATGGAAGGGTAAAGTCAGGATGGAAGGATAAAGTCAGGATGGGGATGGAAGGGTAAAGTCAGGATGGAAGGGTAAAGTCAGGATGGGGATGGAAGGGTAAAGTCAGGATGGGGATGGAAGGGTAAAGTCAGGATGGAGATGGAAGGGTAAAGTCAGGATGGGGATGGAAGGGTAAAGTCAGGATGGAGATGGAAGGGTAAAGTCAGGATGGGGATGGAAGGGTAAAGTCAGGATGGAAGGGTAAAGTCAGGATGGGGATGGAAGGGTAAAGTCAGGATGGGGATGGAAGGGTAAAGTCAGGATGGAAGGGTAAAGTCAGGATGGGGATGGAAGGGTAAAGTCAGGATGGGGATGGAAGGGTAAAGTCAGGATGGGGATGGAAGGGTAAAGTCAGGATGGAGATGGAAGGGTAAAGTCAGGATGGGGATGGAAGGGTAAAGTCAGGATGGGGATGGAAGGGTAAAGCCAGGATGGGGATGGAAGGGTAAAGCCAGGATGGGGATGGAAGGGTAAAGCCAGGATGGGGATGGAAGGGTAAAGTCAGGATGGGGATGGAAGGGTAAAGTCAGGATGGGGATGGAAGGGTAAAGTCAGGATGGGGATGGAAGGGTAAAGTCAGGATGGAGATGGAAGGGTAAAGTCAGGATGGGGATGGAAGGGTAAAGTCAGGATGGGGATGGAAGGGTAAAGTCAGGATGGGGATGGAAGGGTAAAGTCAGGATGGGGATGGAAGGGTAAAGCCAGGATGGGGATGGAAGGGTAAAGTCAGGATGGGGATGGAAGGGTAAAGACAGGATGGAAGGGTAAAGTCAGGATGGAGATGGAAGGGTAAAGCCAGACTAAAGAGCGAGAGAAAGAAAGTGTCGTGACAGAATGGTTCCTCACAAACCCTCCTGCATTACGCAGACGGAGCAGAGAAGTTAAAGCAGTTTAGTACCACGCCTGAGACAAATGACCGTGTACCACACACCTCCTTCCATGTGTTGAGAGGAGGGATGGAGAGGGGAAAGAGAGAGAAAAGAGAGTGGGCCTGTAATACAATTAGAAGTGTGGTCATCCAATCAAATGAGGAAATGGTATGAGGCCCGTTCCTGTTCAATAAGGAACTAGACCACTCAACCAATCTTTTCAATAACCACACACACACACACCAACCTCTTCAATAACCACACACACACACCAACCTCTTCAATAACCACACACACACACCAACCTCTTCAATAACCACACAGACACCAAGCTCTTCAATAACCACACAGACACACACACCACTGACCCATTTAATAGTGTTGAAGCCAGCTCTAATGGAGCTAGTGGAACAAGTATCCCCTAAGATAATGCACAAGCTCCAACTCACTGCTCTCACGCTCCTCTCCTCACCCCGTACTGCCCCTCTCCTCATCACGTACTGCCCCTCTCCTCACCCCGTACTGCCCCTCTCCTCACCCCTCTCCTCATCCCGTGCTGCCCCTCTCCTCATCCCGTGCTGCCCCTCTCCTCATCCCGTGCTGCCCCTCTCCTCATCCCGTGCTGCCCCTCTCCTCACCCCGTGCTGCCCCTCTCCTCATCCCGTACTGCCCCTCTCCTCACCCCGTACTGCCCCTCTCCTCACCCCTCTCCTCACCCATGCTGCCCCTCTCCTCATACCGTGCTGCCCCTCTCCTCATCCCGTGCTGCCCCTCTCCTCATCCCGTGCTGCCCCTCTCCTCATCCCGTGCTGCCCCTCTCCTCATCCCGTGCTGCCCCTCTCCTCATCCCGTGCTGCCCCCTCCTCATCCCGTGCTGCCCCCTCCTCACCCCGTGCTGCCCTGTCCTCACCCCGTGCTGCCACTCTCCTCACCCCGTGCTGCCCCTCTCCTCATCCCGTGCTGCCCCTCTCCTCATCCCGAGCTGCCCCTCTCCTCATCCCGTGCTGCCTCCCTCCTCATCCCGTGCTGCCCCTCTCCTCATCCCGTGCTGCCCCTCTCCTCATCCCGTGCTGCCTCCCTCCTCATCCCGTGCTGCCCCTCTCCTCATCCCGTGCTGCCCCTCTCCTCATCCCGTGCTGCCCCTCTCCTCATCCCGTGCTTCCCCTCACCTCATCCCGTGCTGCCCTGTCCTCATCCCGTGCTGCCCCCCTCCTCATCCCGTGCTGCCCCTCTCCTCATCCCGTGCTGCCCCTCTCCTCATCCCGTACTGCCCTTCTCCTCATTCCGTACTGCCCCTCTCCTCATCCCGTGCTGCCCCTCCACTCATCCCGTGCTGCCCCTCCACTCATCCCGTGCTGCCCCTCCACTCATCCCGTGCTGCCCCTCTCCTCATCCTGTGCTGCCCCTCTCTTCATCCCTTAATGCCCCTCTCCTCATCCCGTGCTGCCCTTCTCCTCATCCCGTGCTGCCCTCTCTCCACATCCCGTACTGCCCCTCTCCTCATCCCGTGCTGCCCCTCTCCTCATCCCGTACTGCCCCTCCACTCATCCCGTGCTGCCCCTCCACTCATCCCGTGCTGCCCCTCCACTCATCCCGTGCTGCCCCTCTCCTCATCCTGTGCTGCCCCTCTCTTCATCCCTTAATGCCCCTCTCCTCATCCCGTGCTGCCCTTCTCCTCATCCCGTGCTGCCCTCTCTCCACATCCCGTGCTGCCCTTCTCCTCATCCCGTGCTGCCCCTCTCCTCATCCCGTACTGCCCCTCTCCTCATCCCGTGCTGCCCCTCTCCTCATCCCGTGCTGCCCTTCTCCTCATCCCGTGCTGCCCCCACCACTACCGTTCAGGAGTAGTGAAAAGAAGTATGCCGATGGGGGATGAGGGAGAGATAGAGAGAGGGAAAAAATGAGACTATACTATAGAATTATTTGAGAACAAATAAAGAAACGTAAGTATTCCCAAGCCATTTAAGAGCAGATAATACAAAGGGGATCCCTCTAAGCTACAGTAGTAATGATGTGTATTCATACCAAGTTCTATGTGTGAAAGTGAGCAAGCAGAGAAGTCCTCATGTGAAAAGGGCACCTTATAAAAGCAATTAAGAGAGCTGGCTTTGACTAGCTCATTCAGCTCATTCCTCCATGACCTTGCCCTGACCACATTTTAAGACTTTGCTTGATCAGAGATATAGTTTGGGGAGAAAGAGAAAATGTGGAAGAGGGAGGAGGGAAATGGCAGCATGAACTGGTCATAAGTCATCATATCAGAATGATGATGTTCCTTCATAAATACCAACCAATCTTCTCTCCACCTGGCTGGGTCACACACACACCTCTCTCCACCTGGCTGGGTCACATACACACCTCTCTCCACCTGGCTGGGTCACATACACACCTCTCTCCACCTGGCTGGGTCACATACACACCTCTCTCCACCTGGCTGGGTCACACACACACCTCTCTCCACCTGGCTGGGTCACATACACACCTCTCTCCACCTGGCTGGGTCACATACACACCTCTCCACCTGGCTGGGTCACATACACACACCTCTCCACCTGGAAGGGTCACATACACACCTCTCTCCACCTGGCTGGGTCACATACACACCTCTCTCCACCTGGCTGGGTCACACACACACCTCTCTCCACCTGGCTGGGTCACATACACACCTCTCTCCACCTGGCTGGGTCACATACACACCTCTCCACCTGGCTGGGTCACATACACACACCTCTCCACCTGGAAGGGTCACATACACACCTCTCTCCACCTGGCTGGGTCACATACACACCTCTCTCCACCTGGAAGGGTCACATACACACCTCTCCACCTGGCTGGGTCACATACACACCTCTCTCCACCTGGAAGGGTCACATACACACCTCTCCACCTGGAAGGGTCACATACACACCTCTCCACCTGGCTGGGTCACACACACACCTCTCTCCACCTGGAAGGGTCACATACACACCTCTCTCCACCTGGAAGGGTCACATACACACCTCTCTCCACCTGGAAGGGTCACATACACACCTCTCTCCACCTGGAAGGGTCACATACACACCTCTCTCCACCTGGAAGGGTCACATACACACCTCTCTCCACCTGGAAGGGTCACATACACACCTCTCTCCACCTGGAAGGGTCACATACACACCTCTCTCCACCTGGAAGGGTCACATACACACCTCTCTCCACCTGGAAGGGTCACATACACACCTCTCTCCACCTGGCTGGGTCACATACACACCTCTCTCCACCTGGCTGGGTCATATACACACACCTCTCCACCTGGCTGGGTCACATACACACCTCTCTCCACCTGGCTGGGTCATATACACACACCTCTCCACCTGGCTGGGTCACATACACACCTCTCTCCACCTGGAAGGGTCACACACACACCTCTCTCCACCTGGCTGGGTCACATACACACCTCTCTCCACCTGGCTGGGTCACATACACACCTCTCTCCACCTGGAAGGGTCACATACACACCTCTCTCCACCTGGCTGGGTCACATACATACCTCTCTCCACCTGGCTGGGTCACATACACACACACACCTCTCTCCACCTGGCTGGGTCACATACACACACACACCTCTCTCCACCTGGCTGGGTCACATACACACCTCTCTCCACCTGGCTGGGTCACATACACACACACACCTCTCTCCACCTGGCTGGGTCACATACACACACACACCTCTCTCCACCTGGCTGGGTCACATACACACCTCTCTCCACCTGGCTGGGTCACATACATACCTCTCTCCACCTGGCTGGGTCACACACACACCTCTCTCCACCTGGCTGGGTCACATACACACACCTCTCGCCACCTGGCTTGGTCACACACACACCTCTCCACCTGGCTGGGTCACATACACACCTCTCTCCACCTGGCTGGGTCACATACACACACCTCTCCACCTGGCTGGGTCACATACACACCTCTCTCCACCTGGCTGGGTCACATACACACCTCTCCACCTGGCTGGGTCACATACACACCTCTCTCCACCTGGCTGGGTCACATACACACCTCTCTCCACCTGGCTGGGTCACATACACACCTCTCTCCACCTGGCTGGGTCACATACATACCTCTCTCCACGTGGCTGGGTCACATACATACCTCTCTCCACCTGGCTGGGTCACATACACACACCTCTCGCCACCTGGCTTGGTCACATACACACACCTCTCCACCTGGCTGGGTCACATACACACCTCTCTCCACCTGGCTGGGTCACATACACACCTCTCTCCACCTGGCTGGGTCACATACACACACCTCTCTCCACCTGGCTGGGTCACATACACACACCTCTCGCCACCTGGCTTGGTCACATACACACACCTCTCCACCTGGCTGGGTCACATACACACCTCTCTCCACCTGGCTGGGTCACATACACACCTCTCTCCACCTGGCTGGGTCACATACACACACCTCTCTCCACCTGGCTGGGTCACATACACACCTCTCTCCACCTGGCTGGGTCACATACACACCTCTCTCCACCTGGCTGGGTCACATACACACACCTCTCCACCTGGCTGGGTCACATACACACCTCTCTCCACCTGGCTGGGTCACATACACACCTCTCTCCACCTGGCTGGGTCACATACACACACCTCTCCACCTGGCTGGGTCACATACACACACCTCTCCACCTGGCTGGGTCACATACACACACCTCACCACCTGGCTGGGTCACATACACACACCTCACCACCTGGCTGGGTCACATACACACACCTCTCCACCTGGCTGGGTCACATACACACCTCTCTCCACCTGGCTGGGTCACATACACACCTCTCTCCACCTGGCTGGGTCACATACACACACCTCTCCACCTGGCTGGGTCACATACACATCTCTCTACACCTGGCTGGGTCACATACACACCTCTCTCCACCTGGCTGGGTCACATACACACACCTCTCCACCTGGCTGGGTCACATACACACACCTCTCCACCTGGCTGGGTCACATACACACACCTCACCACCTGGCTGGGTCACATACACACACCTCACCACCTGGCTGGGTCACATACACACACCTCTCCACCTGGCTGGGTCACATACACACACCTCTCTCCACCTGGCTGGGTCACATACACACACCTCTCCACCTGGCTGGGTCACATACACACCTCTCTCCACGTGGCTGGGTCACATACACACCTCTCTCCACCTGGCTGGGTCACATACACACCTCTCTCCACCTGGCTGGGTCACATACACAACTCTCCACCTGGCTGGGTCACATACACACACCTCTCCACCTGGCTGGGTCACATACACACCTCTCTCCACCTGGCTGGGTCACATACACACCTCTCTCCACCTGGCTGGGTCACATACACACCTCTCCACCTGGCTGCGTCTCCAACTTAAGACCTGCGTCTAAGTACTGAGCTCCCTTTGTCTGTCCTATACACCCTTCTCTCTCTCTCACACACACACGCACACACACACACACACACACACACACACACACACAATTACGAGTGAGGCCAGTCTCTGGTAGGAAGGGGAAAGTGCCTGTTCAGCACATACAGGCAGAATATGCCATTTCCTCCAGTTAAGTCTGTATTAAATTGATTTCTTCTCTGTCTGACACAGACAGGGTTTTTCCACCCAATGAAAGCAGGGTAATCTACAGGTTCTCCCTTTCCTGAAATCAAGTTACAAATCAAGCGACTGTGGAGGCGATATGGGAAAGGTGAGGGAAGGACACGGGATGATTTTCCAGATGAGGAACATGGAGAATGAAGCACATCCCGTACGTGCTGACACTCAACACAGACACACGGGAGAGCAGCTCTCTCTCACACACACACACACACACACACACACACACACACACACACACACACACACACACACACACACACACACACACACACACACACACCTTTGCTCTGAACAAAGGGTCATAGTTAAGTACTTGACGTACTGTAAAACATCAGCACCACACAGAGTCCTGTTGGTAAATCCTGCAGTTACGACTGCAACACATTCATTCATTCAAGCTATAGAAAGAGAGACAGAGAGAGAGAGACAATAGAAAGAGAGACAGAGAGAGAGAGAGAGAGAGACAATAGAAAGAGAGACAGAGAGAGAGAGAGAGAGAGACAATAGAAAGAGAGACAGAGAGAGAAACAGAGAAAGAAAAGGCGAGAGAGAGACAATAGAAAGAGAGACAGAGAGAGAGAGACAGAGAGAGAGACAGAGAAAGAAAAGGCGAGAGAGAGACAATAGAAAGAGACAGAGCGAGAGACAGAGAGAGAGCAAGAGACAGAGAGAGCGAGAGACAGAGAGAGAGCGAGAGACAGAGAGAGAGCGAGAGACAGAGAGAAAGAAAAGGCGAGAGAGAGATAATAGAAAGAGAGAGACAATAGAGAGACAATAGAGAGACAGAGAGAGAGAGGCAATAGAAAGAGAGAGACAATAGAAAGAGAGACAATAGAAAGAGAGACAATTGAAAGAGACAATAGAAAGAGAGACAATAGAAAGAGACAGAGAGGGAGAGAGAGACAATAGAAATAGACAAAAGAAAGAGACAATAGAAAGAGAGACAGAGAGAGAGACAGAGAGAGAGACAATAGAAAGAGAGACAGAGAGAGAGAGACAATAGAAAGAGAGACAGAGAGAGACCGAGAGAGAGACAGAGAGAGAGACAGAGAGAGAGACAGAGAGAGAGAGACAATAGAAAGAGAGACAGAAAGAGAGACAGAGAGAGAAACAATAGAAAGAGAGACACAGAGAGAGAGACAGAGAGAGAGAGACAAAGACAACAGAAAGAGAGACAGAGAGAGACAGAGAGAGAGAGACAGAAAGAGAGATAGAGAGAGAGACAGAGAGAGACAATAGAAAGAGAGACAGAGAGAGAGCCAACAGAAAGAGAGACAGAGAGAGAGACAGAAAGAGAGACAGAGAGAGAGACAACAGAAAGAGAGACAGAGAGAGGGAGACAGAGAGACAGAGAGAGAGACAATAGAAAGAGAGAGCGAGAGAGACAGAGAGAGACAATAGAAAGAGAGACAGAGAGAGAGACAACAGAAAGAGAGAGAGAGACAGAGAGAGAGAGAGAGACAACAGAAAGAGAGAGAGAGAGACAACAGAAAGAGACAGAGAGAGAGACAGAGAGAGAGACAACAGAAAGAGACAGAGAAAGAGACAGAGAGAGAGACAATAGAAAGAGAGAGAGAGACAATAGAAAGAGAGAGAGAGAGACAGAGAGAGACAATAGAAAGAGAGACAGAGAGAGAGACAACAGAAAGAGAGACAGAGAGAGACAGAGAGAGAGAGACAGAGAGAGAGACACCAGAGAGAGAGACAGAGAGAGACAACAGAAAGAGAGACAGAGAGAGAGACAGAGAGAGAGACAACAGAAAGAGAGACAGAGAAAGAGACAGAAAGAGAGACAGAGAGAGAGACAACAGAAAGATGGACAGGGAGAGAGACAGAGAGAGAGTGACAGAGAGAGACAGAGAGAGAGACAATAGAAAGAGACAGAGAGACAATAGAAAGAGACAGAGAGAGAGACAGAAGAAAGAGACAGAGAGAGAGACAATAGAAAGAGAGACAGAGAGACAGAGAGAGAGACAATAGAAAGAGAGACAGAGAGAGAGACAACAGAAAGAGAGACAGAGAGAGACAGAGAGAGAGACAGAGAGAGAGAGACAGAGAGAGAGACAATAGAAAGAGAGACAGAGAGAGACAACAGAAAGAGAGACAGAGAGAGAGACAGGGAGAGAGAGACAGAGACAGAGAGAGACAGAGACAGAAAGAGAGACAGAGAGAGAGACAATAGAAAGAGAGACAGAGAGAGAGACAATAGAAAGAGAGACAGAGAGAGAGACAATAGAAAGAAAGACAGAGAAAGAGGGACAGAGAGAGAGACAATAGAAAGAGAGACAGAGAGAGAGACAATAGAAAGAGAGACAGAGAGAGACAACAGAAAGAGAGACAGAGACAATAGAAAGAGAGACAGAGAGAGAGACAATAGAAAGAGAGACAGAGAGAGAGACATAGAGAGAGAGACAGAGAGAGAGACAATAGAAAGAGAGACAATAGAAAGAGAGACAGAGAGAGAGACAGAGAGAGAGACAATAGAAAGAGAGAGGAAAAGTGGAAGAAAGGGAAGTAACTATTTCTCAGACAGGAGAGTTAAGCGGTGTGAGCAGTGTGTGTTTTAACCGTGTCTGTTCCTGTGACTCCAGAGATATCTCCAGCTGCTAGTCTGGTGTATAATCACCACTCTATCCCAGGCCTGGCCTGGGCTACTGGGTGAAGACATACAAACATATTATAGTTGTTATAGTCACTTTAACAAGAGAACAGACCTTCTTAGAGGACATTGGGAGAAAGATACATCAGGACAGATAGAGGCTATTAGTATGTCTTAGAATAGTACAATTCCTGAAAGAAAGAAAGAAAGAAAGAAAGAAAGAAAGAAAGAAAGAAAGAAAGAAAGAAAGAAAGAAAGAAAGAAAGAAAGAAAGAAAGAAAGAAAGAAAGAAAGAAAGAAAGAAAGAAAGAAAAAGACAGAGAGAGAGAGAGAGAGAGACACAAACCATAGACACAAACCACTTCTGGGAAAATTGGAAAACACTAAACAAACAACAACACGAAGAATTATCTATCCAAAATGGAGATGTATGGGTAAACCACTTCTCCAATCTTTTTGGCTCTATAACAAAGAATAAAGAGCAATAACATATACATGATCAAATACAGATCTTAGAATCAACTATTGAAGACTACCAGAACCCACTAGATTCTCCAATTACATTGAATGACAAAATAAAAACCCTCCAACCCAAAAAGGCCTGTGGTGTTGATGGTATCCTCAATGAAATGATCAAATATACAGACAACAAATTCCAATTGGCTATACTAAAAGTCTTTAACATCATCCTTAGCTCTGGCATCTTCCCCAATATTTGGAACCAAGGACTGATCACCCCAATCCACAAAAGTGTAGACAAATTTGACCCCAATAACTACCGTGGAATATGCATCAACAGTAACCTTGGGAAAATCCTCTGCATCTGCATTATCATTAACAGCAGACTCGTACATTTCCTCAATGAAACAATGTACTGAGCAAATGTCAAATTGGCTTTTTACCAAATTAACGTATAACAGACCATGTATTCACCCTGCACACCCTAATGAACAACCAAACAAACCAAAACAAAGGCAAAGTCTTCTCATGCTTTGTTGAATTCAAAAAAGCCTTCGACTCAATTTGGCATGAGGGTCTGCTATACAAACTGATGGAAAGTGGTGTTGGGGGTAAAACATATGACATTATAAAATCCATGTACACAAACAACAAGTGTGCGGTTAAAATTGGCAAAAAACACAACAATTTCTTCACACAGGGTCGTGGGGTGAGACAGGGATGCAGCTTAAGCCCCACCCTCTTCAACATATATATCAACGAACTGGCGCGGGCACTAGAAAAGTCTGCAGCACCCGGCCTCACCCTACTAGAATCTGAAGTCAAATGTCTGCTGTTTGCTGATGATCTGGTGCTTCTGTCACCAACCAAGGAGGGCCTACAGCAGCACCTAGATCTTATGCACAGATTCTGTCAGACCTGGGCCCTGACAGTAAATCTCAGTAAGACCAAAATAATGGTGTTCCAAAAAAGGTCCAGTCACCAGGACCACAAATACAAATTCCATCTAGACACTGTTGCCCTAGAGCACACAAAAAAACTATACATACCTTGGCCTAAACATCAGCGCCACAGGTAACTTCCACAAAGCTGTGAACGATCTGAGAGACAAGGCAAGAAGGGCATTCTATGCCATCAAAAGGAACATAAATTTCAACATACCAATTAGGATTTGGCTATAAATACTTGAATCAGTCATAGAGCCCATTGCCCTTTATGGTTGTGAGGTCTGGGGTCCGCTCACCAACCAAGTCTTCACAAAATGGGAAAAACACCAAATTAAGACTCTGCACGCAGAATTCTGCAAAATTATCCTCCGTGTACAACGTTGAACACCAAATAATGCATGCAGAGCAGAATTAGGCCGATACCCACTAATTATCAAAATCCAGAAAAGAGCTGTTAAATTCTATAACCACCTAAAAGGAAGTGATTCCTAAACCTTCCACAACAAAGCCATCACCTACAGAGAGATGAACCTGGAGAAGAGTCCCCTAAGCAAGCTGGTCCTGGGGCTCTGTTCACTAACACACCCTACAGAGCCCCATGACAGCAGCACAATTAGACCCAACCAAATCATGAGAAAACAAAAAGATAATTACTTGACACATTGGAAAGAATTAACAAAAAAACAGAGCAAACTAGAATGCTATTTGGCCCTACACAGAGAGTACACAGCGGCAGAATACCTGACCACTGTGACTGACCCAAAATTAAGGAAAGCTTTGACTATGTACAGGCTCAGCGAGCATAGCCTTGCTATTGAGAAAGACCGCCGTAGGCAGACATGGCTCTCAAGAGAAGACAGGCTATGTGCTCACTGCCCACAAAATGAGTTGGAAACTGAGCTGCACTTCCTAACCTCCTGCCCAATGTATGACCATATTAGAGAGACATATTTCCCTCAGATTACACAGA
>NC_088233.1:27650747-27808247 GCF_036934945.1 Oncorhynchus masou masou | reverse complement strand
GCTAACCCATAACCATGACAATAACAGGGGAGGTTAGCATTTTATATCATACCCCAATGACATGCTAACCTATAACCATGACAATAACAGGGGAGGTTAGCATTTTATATCAAACCCCCATGACATGCTAACCTATAACCATGACAATAACAGGGGAGGTTAGCATTTTATATCATACCCCCATGACATGCTAACCTATAACCATGACAATAACAGGGGAGGTTAGCATTTTATATCATACCCCCATGACATGCTAACCTATAACCATGACAATAACAGGGGAGGTTAGCATTTTATATCACACCCCCATGACATGCTAACCTATAACCATGACAATAACAGGGGAGGTTAGCATTTTATATCATACCCCCATGACATGCTAACCTATAACCATGACAATAACAGGGGAGGTTAGCATTTTATATCATACCCCCATGACATGCTAACCCATAACCATGACAATAACAGGGGAGGTTAGCATTTTATATCATACCCCAATGACATGCTAACCTATAACCATGACAATAACAGGGGAGGTTAGCATTTTTGGGGGGGGGGGTGATATTTGTGCACTAAAATTTTCTGGATGTGGATAAAAAAATACCCTCAAATTAAAGCTGACAGTCTGCACTTTAACCTCACAGTCAGTGTATCATTTCAAATCCAAAGTGCTGGAGTACACAACAAAGTGTCACTGTTACAATACTTTTGGAGCTCACTGAAGTTGTATGTGTCTACAATATCAGTATAGGACGGCCACATAGACCTTCATTCCTCTATTAAATTGAACTCGCCCTGTCCTCACTCTCTCATCCAAACCAGCATATTTCTCTTTCTACCTCAGTGCAGCATTACATTTATATCAGAAAGTGATGGAGATTGAAATAAGGTGCTATTATCATCCAGACATCCAGAGACTCTTTTCTCCTCTTCTCTTCCTCTCCTCATCATCTTCTCCTCTTATTCTCGTCATCTCCTCCTCTTCTCTACACCTTCTCCACCTATTCTCTTCATCTCCTCCTCTTCATCTCCTCCTCTTCATCTCCTCCTCCTCTTATCTTCATCTCCTCCTCATCATATTCTCCTCCTATTCTCTTCATCTCCTCCTCTTCTCTACACACCTTCTCCTCCTATTCTCTTCATCTCCTCCTCTTCTCTTCATCTCCCCCTCATCTCCTCTTCTCTTCATCTCCTCCTCTTCTCTACACACCTCCTCCTCCTCTTCATCTCCTCCTCTTCTCTACACACCTCCTCCTCCTCTTCTCTTCATCTCCTCCTATTCTCTTCATCTCCTCTTCTCTACACACCTTCTCCTATTCTCTTCATCTCCTCCTCTTCTCTTCATCTCCTCCTCATCTCTCCCTAATCTCCTCCTCATCTCCTCCTCTTCTCTTCATCTCCTCCTCATCTCCTCCTCATCATATTCTCCACCTATTCTCTTCATCTCCTCTTATTCTCTTCATCTCCTCCTCTTCTCTACAAACCTTCTCCTCCTCTTCTCTACACCCCACCTCCTCCAATTCTCTTCATCTCCTCCTATTCACTACACATCTTCTCCTCCTATTCTCTACACACCTCCTCCTCCTCTTCTCTACACACCTTCTCCTCCTCTTCTCTAAACCCCATCTCCTCCCCTTCTCTACACCCCATCTCCTCCTCTTCTCTACACCCCATCTCCTCCTATTCTCTTCATCTCCTCCTCTTCTCTTCATCTCCCCCTCATCTCCTCCTCATCTCCTCCTCTTCTCTGCACACATTCTCCTCCTCTTCTCTTCATCTCCTCCTCTTCTCTACACCCCATCTCCTCCTCTTCTTTACACATCTTCTCCTCCTCTTCTCTACACACCTCCTCCTCCTCTTCATCTCCTCCTCTTCTCTACACACCTTCTCCTCCCCTTCTATTCATCTCCTCCTCTTCTCTACACCCCATCTCCTCCTCTTCTCTACACCCAATTTACTCCTATTCTCTACACCCAATTTACTCCTCTTCTCTACACCCCATTTACTACTCTTCTCTACACCGCATCTACTCCTCTTCTCTACACCGCATCTACTCCTCTTCTCTACACCGCATCTACTCCTCTTCTCTACACCCCATCTCCTCCTCTTCTCTACACCCCATCTCCTCCTCTTCTCTACACCCCATCTCCTCCTCTTCTCTACACACCATCTCCTCCTCTTCTCTACACCCCATCTCCTCTTCTCTACACACAATTTCCTCCTATTCTCTTCATCTCCTCCTCTTCTCTACACCCCATCTCCTCTTCTCTACACACCTTCTCCTCCTATTCTCTTCATCTCCTCCTCTTCTCTACACCCCATCTCCTCTTCTCTACACCCCATCTCCTCCTCTTCTCTACACACCATCTCCTCCTCTTCTCTACACCCCATCTACTCCTCTTCTCTACACCCCATCTCCTCCTCTTCTCTACACACCATCTCCTCCTCTTCTCTACACCCCATCTCCTCTTCTCTACACACCATTTCCTCCTATTCTCTTCATCTCATCCTCCTCTTCTCTTCATCTCCTACTCTTCTCTACACACCTTCTCCTCCTCTTTTCTTCATCTCCTCCTCTTCTCTACACACCTTCTCCTCCTCTTCTCTACACCCCATCTACTCCTCTTCTCTACACCCCATCTCCTCCTCTTCTCTACACACCATCTCCTCCTCTTCTCTACACCCCATCTCCTCTTCTCTACACACCTTCTCCTCCTATTCTCTTCATCTCATCCTCCTCTTCTCTTCATCTCCTCCTCTTCTCTTCATCTCCTACTCTTCTCTACACACCTTCTCCTCCTCTTTTCTTCATCTCCTCCTCTTCTCTACACACCTTCTCCTCCTCTTCTCTACACCCCATCTACTCCTCTTCTCTACACCCCATCTCCTCCTCTTCTCTACACACCATCTCCTCCTCTTCTCTACACCCCATCTACTCCTCTTCTCCACACCCCATCTCCTCCTCTTCTCTACACACCATCTCCTCCTCTTCTCTACACCCCATCTCCTCTTCTCTACACACCATTTCCTCCTATTCTCTTCATCTCATCCTCCTCTTCTCTTCATCTCCTACTCTTCTCTACACACCTTCTCCTCCTCTTTTCTTCATCTCCTCCTCTTCTCTACACACCTTCTCCTCCTCTTCTCTACACCCCATCTACTCCTCTTCTCTACACCCCATCTCCTCCTCTTCTCTACACACCATCTCCTCCTCTTCTCTACACCCCATCTCCTCTTCTCTACACACCTCCTCCTCCTCTTCTCTTCATCTCCTCATCTCCTCCTCATCATCATATTCTCCACCTATTCTCTTCATCTCCTCCTATTCTCTTCATCTCATCCGCCTCTTCTCTTCATCTCCTCCTCTTCTCTTCATCTCCTACTCTTCTCTACACACCTTCTCCTCCTATTCTCTTCATCTGCTCCAATTCTCTTCATCTCCTCCTATTCACTACACATATTCTCCTCCTATTCTCTTCATCTACTCTTCTCTACACACCTCCTCCTCCGCTTCTCTTCATCTCCTCCTCTTCTCTACACACCTCCTCCTCCTCTTCTCTTCATCTCCTCATCTCCTCCTCATCATCATATTCTCCACCTATTCTCTTCATCTCCTCCTATTCTCTTCATCTCCGCCTCTTCTCTACAAACCTTCTCTTCCTCTTCTCTACACACCTCCTCCTCCTCTTCTCTACACACCTTCTCCTCCTCTTCTCTACACCCCATCTCCTCCTCTTTTCTACACCCCATCTCCTCCTCTTTTCTACACCCCATCTCCTCCTCTTCTCTACACCCCATCAGCTCCTCTCCTATACACCCCATCTCCTCTACACCCCATCTCCTCCTCTTCTCTACACCCCATTTACTCCTATTCTCTACACCCCATTTACTCCTCTTCTCTACACCCCATCAGCTCCTCTCCTATACACCCCATCTCCTCTACACCCCATCTCCTCCTCTTCTCTACACCCCATCTCCTCCTCTTCTCTACACCCCATTTACTCCTATTCTCTACACCCCATTTACTCCTCTTCTCTACACCCCATCTCCTCCTCTTTTCTACACCCCATCAGCTCCTCTCCTCTACACCCCATGTACTCCTCTTCTCTACACCGCATCTCCTCCTCTTCTCTACACCGCATCTACTCTTCTTCTCTACACCGCATCTACTCCTCTTCTCTACACCCCATCTCCTCCTCTTCTCTACACCCATCTCCTCCTATTCTCTTCATCTCCTCCTCTTCTCTACACACCTTCTCCTCCTATTCTCTTCATCTCCTCATCCTCTTCTCTTCATCTCCTCCTCATCTCCCCCTCATCTCCTCCTCTTCTCTTCATCTCCTCCTCATCATATTCTCCACCTATTCTCTTCATCTCCTCCTATTCTCTTCATTTCCTCTTATCTACAAACCTTCTCCTCCTCTTCTCTACACCCCATCTCCTCCTCTTCTCTACACACCTTCTCCTCCTATTCTCTTCATCTCCTCCTCATCAAATTCTCCTCCTATTCTCTTCATCTCCTCCTCTTCTCTACACACCTCCTCCTATTCTCTTCATCTCCTCCTCATCATATTCTCCTCCTATTCTCTTCATCTCCTCCTATTCTCTTCATCTCCTCCTCTTCTCTACACACCTTCTCCACCTATTCTCTTCATCTCCTTCTAATGTCTACACACCTTCTCCTCCTCTTCATCTCCTCTTCTCTACACACCTTCTCCTCCTCTTCTCTTCATCTCCTTCTCTTCTCTTCATCTCCTCCTCTTCTCTACACCCCGTCTACTCCTCTTCTCTACACCCCATCTACTCCTCTTCTCTACACAACATCTCCTCCTCTTCTCTACACCCCATCTCCTCCTCTTCTCTACACCCCATCTCCTCCTCTTCTCTACACACCTTCTCCTCCTCTTCTCTACACACCTTCTCCTCCTATTCTATTCATCTCCTCCTCTTCTCTACACACCTTCTCCTCCTATTCTCTTCATCTCCTCCTCTTCTCTACACACCTTCTCCTCCTCTTCTCTACACACCTTCTCCCCCTCATCTCCTCCTCATCATATTCTCCACCTATTCTCTTCATCTCCTCCTATTCTCTATACCCCATTTACTACTCTTCTCTACACCGCATCTACTCCTCTTCTCTACACCCCATCTCCTCCTCTTCTCTACACACCTTCTCCTCCTCTTCTCTACACACCTTCTCCTCCTATTCTATTCATCTCCTCCTCTTCTCTACACACCTTCTCCTCCTATTCTCTTCATCTCCTCCTCTTCTCTACACACCTTCTCCTCCTCTTCTCTACACACCTTCTCCCCCTCATCTCCTCCTCATCTCCTCGTCATCATATTCTCCACCTATTCTCTTCATCTCCTCCTATTCTCTACACCCCATTTACTACTCTTCTCTACACCGCATCTACTCCTCTTCTCTACACCGCATCTCCTCCTCTTCTCTACACCGCATCTCCTCCTCTTCTCTACACCGCATCTCCTCCTCTTCTCTACACCGCATCTCCTCCTCTTCTCTACACCGCATCTACTCCTCTTCTCTACACCCCATCTCCTCCTCTTCTCTACACCCCATCTCCTCCTCTTCTCTACACCCATCTCCTCCTATTCTCTTCATCTCCTCCTCTTCTCTACACACCTTCTCCTCCTATTCTCTTCATCTCCTCCTATTCTCTTCATTTCCTCTTATCTACAAACCTTCTCCTCCTCTTCTCTACACCCCATCTCCTCCTCTTCTCTACACACCTCCTCCTCTTCTCTTCATCTCCTCCTCATCATATTCTCCACCTATTCTCTTCATCTCCTCCTATTCTCTTCATTTCCTCTTATCTACAAACCTTCTCCTCCTCTTCTCTACACCCCATCTCCTCCTCTTCTCTACACACCTTCTCCTCCTATTCTCTTCATCTCCTCCTCATCAAATTCTCCTCCTATTCTCTTCATCTCCTCCTATTCTCTTCATTTCCTCTTATCTACAAACCTTCTCCTCCTCTTCTCTACACCCCATCTCCTCCTCTTCTCTACACACCTTCTCCACCTATTCTCTTCATCTCCTCCTCTTCTCTACACACCTCCTCCTATTCTCTTCATCTCCTCCTATTCTCTTCATTTCCTCTTATCTACAAACCTTCTCCTCCTCTTCTCTACACCCCATCTCCTCCTCTTCTCTACACACCTCCTCCTCTTCTCTTCATCTCCTCCTCATCATATTCTCCACCTATTCTCTTCATCTCCTCCTATTCTCTTCATTTCCTCTTATCTACAAACCTTCTCCTCCTCTTCTCTACACCCCATCTCCTCCTCTTCTCTACACACCTTCTCCTCCTATTCTCTTCATCTCCTCCTCATCATATTCTCCTCCTATTCTCTTCATCTCCTCCTATTCTCTTCATCTCCTCCTCTTCTCTACACACCTTCTCCACCTATTCTCTTCATCTCCTTCTAATGTCTACACACCTTCTCCTCCTCTTCATCTCCTCTTCTCTACACACCTTCTCCTCCTCTTCTCTTCATCTCCTTCTCTTCTCTTCATCTCCTCCTCTTCTCTACACCCCGTCTACTCCTCTTCTCTACACCCCATCTACTCCTCTTCTCTACACAACATCTCCTCCTCTTCTCTACACCCCATCTCCTCCTCTTCTCTACACCCCATCTCCTCCTCTTCTCTACACACCTTCTCCTCCTCTTCTCTACACACCTTCCCCTCCTATTCTCTTCATCTCCTCCTCTTCTCTACACACCTTCTCCTCCTCTTCTCTACACACCTTCTCCCCCTCATCTCCTCCTCATCTCCTCGTCATCATATTCTCCACCTATTCTCTTCATCTCCTCCTATTCTCTACACCCCATTTACTACTCTTCTCTACACCGCATCTACTCCTCTTCTCTACACCGCATCTACTCCTCTTCTCTACACCGCATCTACTCCTCTTCTCTACACCCCATCTGCTCCTCTTCTCTACACCCCATCTGCTCCTCTTCTCTACACCCCATCTCCTCCTATTCTCTTCATCTCCTCCTATTCTCTAAACACCTCCTCCTCCTTTGCTCTACACACCTTCTCCTCCTCTTCTCTACACCCCATCTCCTCCTCTTTTCTACACCCCATCTCCTCCTCCTCTCTACACCCCATCTCCTCCTCCTCTCTATTACCCCATTTACTCCTATTCTCTACACCGCATCTCCACCTCTTCTCTACACCGCATCTACTCCTCTTCTCTACACCGCATCTACTCCTCTTCTCTACACCGCATCTACTCCTCTTCTCTACACCGCATCTCCTCCTCTTCTCTACACCCCATCTCCTCCTCTTCTCTACATCTCCTCCTCTTCTCTACACACCTTCTCCTCCTATTCTCTTCATCTCCTCCTCTTCTCTACACACCTTCTCCTCCTCTTCTCTACACACCTTCTCCCCCTCTTCTCCTCCTCATCTCCTCCTCTTCTCTTCATCTCCTCCTCATCTCCTCCTCATCATATTCTCCTCCTCTTCTCTTCATCTCCTCCTATTCTCTTCATCTTATCCCTCCATCCATCTCCCTCCCTCTCCTCCTCATCTCCCTCTCACCCTCTCCCCACATACATCTTATCCATCCATCTCCCTCTCCCCACATACATCTTATCCCTTCATCTCCCTCCCTCCCTCTCCTCCTCATCTCCCTCTCCCCACATACATCTTATCCATCCATCTCCCTCTCCCCACATACATCTTATCCCTCCATCTCCCTCCATCCCTCTCCTCCCTTATATCCTTCTCCCTCTCCCTCTCCCTCTCCCCACATACATCTTATCCATCCATCTCCATCTCCCCACATACATCTTATCCCTCCATCTCCCTCCCTCTCCTCCTCATCTCCCTCCCTCCCTCTCCTCCTCATCTCCCTCCCTCCCTCTCCTCCTCATCTCCCTCCCTCCCTCTCCTCCTCATCATCTCCCTCCCTCCCTCTCCTCCTCATCTCCCTCCCTCCCTCTCCTCCTCATCTCCCTCCCTCTCCTCCTCATCTCCCTCCCTCCCTCCCTCTCCTCCTCATCTCCCTCCCTCCCTCCCTCCCTCTCCTCCTCATCTCCCTCCCTCCCTCTCCTCCTCATCTCCCTCCCTCCCTCTCCTCCTCATCTCCCTCCCTCCCTCTCCTCCTCATCTCCCTCCCTCTCCTCCTCATCTCCCTCCCTCCCTCTCCTCCTCATCTCCCTCCCTCGCGCTCCTCCTCATCTCCCTCCCTCCCTCTCCTCCTCATCTCCCTCCCTCTCCTCCTCATCTCCCTCCCTCCCTCTCCTCCTCATCTCCCTCCCTCCCTCCCTCTCCTCCTCATCTCCCTCCCTCCCTCTCCTCCTCATCTCCCTCCCTCCCTCTCCTCCTCATCTCCCTCCCTCCCTCTACTCCTCATCTCCCTCCCTCTCCTCCTCATCTCCCTCCCTCCCTCTCCTCCTCATCTCCCTCCCTCGCCCTCCTCCTCATCTCCCTCCCTCCCTCTCCTCCTCATCTCCCTCCCTCCCTCTCCTCCTCATCTCCCTCCCTCCCTCTCCTCCTCATCTCCCTCCCTCCCTCTCCTCCTCATCTCCCTCCCTCCCTCCCTCTCCTCCTCATCTCCCTCCCTCCCTCCATCTCCTCCTCATCTCCCTCCCTCCCTCTCCTCCTCATCTCCCTCCCTCCCTCTCCTCCTCATCTCCCTCCCTCCCTCCCTCCTCCTCATCTCCCTCCCTCCCTCTCCTCCTCATCTCCCTCCCTCCCTCTCCTCCTCATCTCCCTCCCTCGCCCTCCTCCTCATCTCCCTCCCTCCCTCTCCTCCTCATCTCCCTCCCTCCCTCTCCTCCTCATCTCCCTCCCTCCCTCTCCTCCTCATCTCCCTCCCTCCCTCTCCTCATCTCCCTCCCTCCCTCTCCTCCTCATCTCCCTCCTTCCTCCGTATTATTTGCCGACGGTGCAGGTTTTCCCAGCATGCACGTCTTCTGTGTTAGCAACACCTTAACAACCAGGGTCGTAATGTGATCCATATTGCTCTATAATATTCCACATCTCACAATAAACACTAGCAATCACATATTTACACCCAGCTTATTTTGCAATTCTGCAGTGGGCTTTGGTGGTGGTGCGGACGGTAGACACAGCTTTAGATGCTGATGAAGTTACTAGGCTAGATAACAAAAGTCACAAACTACAAGACACCCCTTCTCTTCACACAAACTTTTTCTTTGTGAGAGTGTCAGCAATAAGCTCACTTGCTGAAAACACAAAGTAATGCATTATTTTCAAGTGCTCTTTTGCCACGTGACTCTGCTTTGTCCCAAATTAGTGGGTTTCTACTGTTTTTACATCTTCCAAAAGATGTGCATGCTTTGTCATCACAGTAACTTAAGGGCTGGCAATCTAACACAAACACAGACGCTCATACACACACGTCTCTTTGGTTGGTTTACTGCTCTGCTTTGCGTGTGCATCAGAAAAACACAAGGGTAACAACTGAATAAGAAATTATGAAATTACGGCCATTATGATGCATTGAGGTCTTTGATCTGAATAATGTCATCATTGGTATATTGATGAGGGAATGTTCTGCTATCGGTAGAGTTCTGGAAGCACTTTGATTAAACTCTGTTTTGTTTAGGAACATTCTAATCTAAACTGCTTAATGTTTTCTATTCTCACAATATTTTAGCCAGGAAATAACAATGAACAAGTGTGTTCTCCTTCTCCTTTCTCTCTTCCTTCCTTTCTTTGGGTTTCACGATCCCACTGTATTCCCTTCCCTGGTTTAGTACCACTGCAGTTCAACACCTGATTGTGGGACACATAAGGCCTTAGAACGTGTTATATAGTGTTTTGTATAAATGTATTCTCTTCATGTGTCCTCTCCTCTCTCCTGAACCACAGAGGAGATCCTGGAACAATGTAATAGAAGAGTCACATGACCCAGAAGGAGGTCAGGAGTCATGCAGCCCCAAGACTGTCAGTGGACCAGAGTCTGACAGGGAATAAACCTTGTCAACAAAGTGTGTTATTGTTTAAATTCATGCAGCCTTATTGAATTTACAGGGAGATGACACCTTCACCTGGAAACAGAGGGACAAATGAATTAGCGAAAGACTCTGGGCGGTGGTAGGCAGGATGGACACCTCATCCCTCCATCTCTCTGTCTCCTCGGTAGAGGTGTAACTACATTAAAAGGGCCTATCATCTCCCAGGACAGTGCGTTGCGCTGCAGAGTTGGCCATGCTGGTCTATAGTCTCACATCTTAATGTAATCAGGCTTTGTGTTGATTGAGTTGGGCTGGGCCGCACGGATTCATCTGTCCTTCCCTGCCATGCACTGACTAACAATACTCAGAGTGAGACGGGGGAGATGAAGGTATTCACTCATCTTAATTCGTAAGATGTGAAACATAGAATAAAGTATTCATAGAACGTTTAACTCCTAAAGTTCTAATTTCCACTTCGCTACAGTATAATGAAAGCCATGTAAGATCACTCAACTTTCAATTTCCCCTTTTAAAAGATATTCGTTTCTTGATCTCAGCATGACCAAGAGCAATGTGCAATTTAGAGCTAGTTGACCGTGGTAAAATCTGGACAGGAATTTCACAGCATAATGTAAATCTTACCCTGACACAGAACAGATTTTCCCAACCATAATCTAACCAAAAGAACACACTCAATGAAAACCCAGCCAAACTGAGCAATCCAAGAACGCGATGGTCACTCTGAAAGAGCTCCAGAGTTCCTCTGTGGAGATGGGAGAACCTTCCAGAAGAACAACCATCTCTGCAGCACTCCATCAATCAGGACTTTATGGTAGAGTGGCCAGACAGAAGCCACTCCTCAGTAAAAGGCACATGGCAGCCTGCTTGAAGTTTGCCAAAAGGCACCTAAAGTGCTCTCAGACTATGAGAAACAAGATTCCCTGGTCTGATGAAACAAAGATCGAGCTCTTTGGTCTGAATGCCAGGAATCACGTCTGGAGGAAACCTGTCACCATCCCTACGGTGAAGCATGGTGGTGGCAGCATCATGCTGTGGGGATGTTTTTCAGGAGCAGTGACTGGGAGACTAGTCAGGATAGAGGCAAAGATGAACGGAGCAAAGTACAGAGATCCTTGATGAAAACCTGCCTTAAAGGGCTCCAGACCTCAGACTGGGGCGAGGTTCACCTTCCAACAGGACAACAACTCTAAGCACACAGGACCTCAGACTGGGGCGAGGGTTCACCTTCCAACAGGACAACAACCCTAAGCACACAGCCAAGACAACCCAGGAGTGGCTTCGAGACAAGTCTCTGAATGTCCTTGAGTGGCCCAGCCAGAGCCCACACTTCAACCCGATCAAACATCGATCTGCAAAGAAGAATGGGAGAAACTCCCCAAATACAGGTGCGCCAAATGTGTAGCGTGGATTTAATCAACGTTTTAATAAGGTTGTAACGTAACAAAATGTGGGAAAAATCAAGGTGTCTGAATACTTTTCGAATGTGGTGTAAGTATCAAAAGTAAATGTAATTGCTAAAATATACTTAAGCATCAAATGTAAAACTATAAATCATTTCTCATTCCTTATATTAAGTAAACCAGACGGCACCATTTTCTCAATATTTTTTACATTTACGGATATCCAGGGGCACAATCAAACACTCAGACATCATTTACAGATGAAGTACGTTTAGTGAGTCCTCCAGATCAGAGGCAGTAGGAATGACCAGGGATGTTTAAATGCTAAGCATCCAAAATGTAACGAGTACTTTTGGGTGTCAGGGAAAATGTACGGAGTAGAAAGTACATTATTGTCTTCAGGAATGTAGTGGAGTAAAAATCAAAGTTAAATAAATAGTAAAGTAAAGTACAGATACTCCAAGAAACTACGCAAGTACTACTATAAAGTACTTTCCACCACTGAGCAGTCCTGTGTTAGTGGAAACAACAGTCATTTCCTCACTAACTTACAGGTAGAGATGCTCCGCAGCTTGAAATGACCCAAGAGCCTCCCTCTCCAGTAGGCAAACAAATGATCCAGGCAGCAGCAGTAAAAGGCAGATGATTAAAATAATAGGAGGGATTTAAATCTGCACTCACAGAACTATTCAGCAAAGGACTGCACAATAACTTCCTCTATTTCTCCTGCCCTGTTCATTCCACCTCTCTGCTGTTGTCCTCCCTCACTTCCCCGTGTTCATCTGTTCTCCTGGATCTGGTGGACGTGAAGAATAGATTTGCCTCTAGTAATATCACACAATCCAAGGAGCCTATTATTTGAATAGTTGCACATGCTTTGCACATGCATGCACGTGCGCACGCGTGCGTGTGTGTTGTGTGTGTTGTGCTGTCCTTACAGTGTATCTTGCAGGTCAACTACAGAGGTGAGTAGAGGTCTCCATTACCTCTGAGTTATTGTCACCATTTGCATGTCAAACATCCGCTATGGAGGACTGGCCACCTCGGTACCATCCCCATTCCACCACCAGCACACAGGGCAATCAGGGAGATTTACTGAGCCTCATGGCCCACCTTGGGCACCTCCGGCTGGGGCAGGTAGCCCATTCCCTGCCCCTGGTCTCACTAGGGGCCCTCTGGGCCTCATCCAGAAGCTAGGGAATGGCAGCACTTAACATGACTGAGGAAGACCAAAACACACAACTAGTGGGAACAGGCTATAAAACAGAGGGCAGAACAAAGCATATGTCTGGTGATAATGGATCATCCCAAATAACATAGAGCATCTGCATATTGTTTCTGCTGTGGTAATGTCTCATTATACCAGGAGAAAGAGAAGAACCTGTGTGAGTACGGTTCATTTAAGTGTCAATGGAGACATTGTCCCTCTGCTCCTCAGGAGCAAATGTAGGCCCGTAACGACTTCACACACCTCGCATAGTTGCTCAACACACACTCTCTGAGAGAATGTTATTTAGTGTGATTTGCAGCAGTAAATGGCTCACCTGAGAGGTCCCTTTCCTGTTAGTGCTGTCTCATGGCTGAACTCTGCCAGGGTAATACACAGATACACACACACACTCTGCCAGGGTAATACACAGATACACACACACTCTGCCAGGGTAATACACAGATACACACACACACTCTGCCAGGGTAATACACAGATACACACACACTCTGCCAGGGTAATACACAGATACACACACACTCTGCCAGGGTAATACACAGATACACACACACTCTGCCAGGGTAATACACAGATACACACACACACTCTGCCAGGGTAATACACAGATACACACACACTCTGCCAGGGTAATACACAGATACACACACACACTCTGCCAGGGTAATACACAGATACACACACACACTCTGCCAGGGTAAAACACAGATACACACACACACACACACACTCTGCCAGGGTAATACACAGATACACACACACACTCTGCCAGGGTAATACACAGATACACACACACACTCTGCCAGGGTAATACACAGATACACACACACACACTCTGCCAGGGTAATACACACACACTCTGCCAGGGTAATACACAGATACACACACACTATGCCAGGGTAATACACACACACTCTGCCAGGGTAATACACAGATACACACACACTCTGCCAGGGTAATACACACACACTCTGCCAGGGTAATACACAGATACACACACACTCTGCCAGGGTAATACACACACACTCTGCCAGGGTAATACACAGATACACACTCTGCCAGGGTAATACACACACACTCTGCCAGGGTAATACACAGATACACACACACTCTGCCAGGGTAATACACAGATACACACACACTCTGCCAGGGTAATACACACACACTCTGCCAGGGTAATACACAGATACACACACACACTCTGCCAGGGTAATACACACACACTCTGCCAGGGTAATACACAGATACACATACACTCTGCCAGGGTAATACACAGATACACATACACTCTGCCAGGGTAATACACAGATACACACACACACACTCTGCCAGGGTAATACACAGATACACACACACACACTCTGCCAGGGTAACACACAGATACACACACACACTCTGCCAGGGTAATACACAGATACACACATACTCTGCCAGGGTAATACACAGATACACACACACTCTGCCAGGGTAATACACAGATACACACACACTCTGCCAGGGTAATACACAGATACACACACACACACTCTGCCAGGGTAATACACAGATACACACACACACACTCTGCCAGGGTAAAACACAGATACACACACACACACTCTGCCAGGGTAATACACAGATACACACACACTCTGCCAGGGTAATACACAGATACACACATACTCTGCCAGGGTAATACACAGATACACACATACTCTGCCAGGGTAATACACAGATACACACACACTCTGCCAGGGTAATACACAGATACACACACACTCTGACAGGGAAATACACATACACCCACTCTGCCAGGGTAATACACAGATACACTCTGCCAGGGTAATACACAGATACACACACACTCTGCCAGGGTAATACACAGATACACACACACTCTGACAGGGAAATACACATACACACACACTGCCAGGGTAATACACAGATACACACACATATTGAGACTCTGGCATCTGTTCCCCTCCTCGTACCTGCTTAGACCGCAGCACAGCCACCTACCTGACTACGTGTGTGTGTGTTTAAGTGTGATCATTGCACATTGCTAAAACACTGTACATAGCTGATAATACAACACTTAAAATGTCTTTATCCTAACCATTTTGAGTACAATCACTTTTGTTTATTGTTTATTTCAACTTGCTTCGGCAAGCTAAACATATGTTTCCCATGCCAATAAAGCCCCTTTGAATTGAATTTAAAGAAAGACAGAGAGAGAAAGATTAAAAGGAGAGAGAGAGAGAGAATGTTTACATGCACACTAATAATTGTATATTTAACTGATTATGGCAGTAGTGATAAGGTGTCATGTCAACACCTTACTCTACTTATCTGAATGGGCGTAAGGTCAAAATGGAAGTAATCACACGGCGATTAAAACACCTGGGTTACTGAGCAAAAGAGAGAGATGGGACCCTGTTATCGGGATCAGCTAAAAGTGTAGAAAGTGTGTTGTGGGGAACATTAATCAAAGTGTTCACCCAGTGGGTAACCATATGGCTGAGCAGCATGCCAACACAGCAAACCTGCTGATCCCAGGTAACACAGCACCGTTACCTCTACTGGCAGCATCCAACTCTACCTCCCTCACACTGAAGGAAAGAGAAGAGGATGGGGGAGAGAACAGAGGAGAGAAAACAGAGGAGAGAACAGAAGAGAGAACAGAGGAGAGAAAACAGAGGAGAGAAAACAGAGGAGAGAAAACAGAGGAGAGAGAACAGAAGAGAAAACAGAGGAGAGAACAGGAGAGAAAACAGAGGAGAGAAAACAGAGGAGAGAAAACAGAGGTGAGAAAACAGAGGTGAGAAAACAGAGGTGAGAAAACAGAGGTGAGAAAACAGATGAGAGAGAACAGATGAGAGAGAACAGATGAGAGAGAACAGAGGAGAGAAAACAGAGGAGAGAAAACAGAGGAGAGAAAACAGAGGAGAGAAAACAGAGGAGAGAAAACAGAGGAGAGAAAACAGAGGAGAGTAAACAGAGGAGAGAAAACAGAGGAGAGAAAACAGAGGAGAGAAAACAGAGGAGAGAACAGAGGAGAGAAAACAGATGAGAGAAAACAGATGAGAGAAAACAGATGAGAGAAAACAGATGAGAGAAAACAGATGAGAGAAAACAGATGAGAGAAAACAGAGGAGGGAAAACAGAGGAGGGAACAGAGGAGAGAAAACAGAGGAGAGAGAACAGAGGAGAGAGAACAGAAGAGAAAACAGAGGAGAGAAAACAGAGGAGAGAAAACAGAGGAGAGAAAACAGAAGAGAGAAAACAGAAGAGAGAACAGAGGAGAGAAAACAGAGGAGAGAAAACAGAGGAGAGAAAACAGAGGAGAGAAAACAGAGGAGAGAACAGAGGAGAGAAAACAGATGAGAGAAAACAGATGAGAGAAAACAGATGAGAGAAAACAGATGAGAGAAAACAGATGAGAGAAAACAGATGAGAGAAAACAGATGAGAGAAAACAGAGGAGGGAAAACAGAGGAGGGAAAACAGAGGAGAGAAAACAGAGGAAAAACAGAGGAGAGAACAAATAAGAAAACAGAAGAGAAAACAGAGGAGAGAAAACAGAAGAGAGAAAACAGAAGAGAGAACAGAGGAGAGAAAACAGAGGAGAGAAAACAGAGGAGAGAAAACAGAGGAGAGAACAGAAGAGAAAACAGAGGAGAGAAAACAGAGGAGAGAAAACAGAAGAGAGAAAACAGAAGAGAGAAAACAGAGGAGAAAAAACAGAAGAGAGAAAACAGAAGAGAGAAAACAGAGGAGAGAAAACAGAGGAGAGAAAACAGGAGGGAAAACAGAAGAGAGAAAACAGAGGAGAGAACAGAGGAGAGAACAGAGGAGAGAAAACAGAGGAGAGAGAACAGAGGAGAGAGAACAGAAGAGAAAACAGAGGAGAGAAAACAGAGGAGAGAAAACAGAAGAGAGAAAACAGAGGAGAAAAAACAGAAGGGAGAAAACAGAAGAGAGAAAACAGAGGAGAGAAAACAGAAGAGAGAAAACAGAAGAGAGAAAACAGAGGAGAGAAAACAGGGAAAACAGAGAAGAAAACAGAGGAGAGAAAACAGAGGAGAGAAAACAGAGGGAAAACATAGAAGAAAACAGAGGAGAGAACAGAGGAGAGAAAACAGAGGAGAGAAAACAGAGGAGAGAAAACAGAGGAGAAAACAGAGGAGAAAACAGAGGAGAAAACAGAGGAGAAAACAGAGGAGGGAACAGAGGAGGGAACAGAGGAGAGAAAACAGAGGAGAGAAAACAGAGGAGAGAAAACAGAGGAGAGAAAACAGAAGAGAGAAAACAGAAGAGAGAAAACAGAGGAGAGAACAGAGGAGAGAACAGAGGAGAAAACAGAGGAGAGAAAACAGAAGAGAGAAAACAGAAGAGAAAACAGAAGAGAAAACAGAAGAGAAAACAGAGGAGAGTGAAGGAATCAAGCCCAGGTGATGAATGAGGTGGACAAGACCTCAGGTACATACTGTAGTGAGAGGGGGAGAGGAAGGGGCAGTATGAGAAGGATAAAGAGGGGGAGATGGGAGGAGGGGGAGAGGAAGGGGCAGTATGAGAAGGATAAAGAGGGGGAGATGGGAGGAGGGGGAGAGGAAGGGGCAGTATGAGAAGGATAAAGAGGGGGAGATGGGAGGAGGGGGAGAGGAAGGGGCAGTATGAGAAGGATAAAGAGGGGGAGATGGGAGGAGGGGGAGAGGAAGGGGCAGTATGAGAAGGATAAAGAGGGGGAGATGGGAGGAGGGGAGAGGAAGGGGCAGTATGAGAAGGATAAAGAGGGGGAGATGGGAGGAGGTGGAGAGGAAGGGGCAGTATGAGAAGGATAAAGAGGGGGAGATGGGAGGAGGGGGAGAGGAAGGGGCAGTATGAGAAGGATAAAGAGGGGGGAGATGGGAGGAGGGGGAGAGGAAGGGGCAGTATGAGAAGGATAAAGAGGGGGAGATGGGAGGGGGGAGAGGGGCAGTATGAGAAGGATAAAGAGGGGGAGATGGGAGGGGGAGAGGGGCAGTATGAGAAGGATAAAGAGGGGGAGATGGGAGGGGGGAGAGGGGCAGTATGAGAAGGATAAAGAGGGGGAGATGGGAGGGGGAGAGGGGCAGTATGAGAAGGATAAAGAGGGGGAGATGGGAGGGGGGAGAGGGGCAGTATGAGAAGGATAAAGAGGGGGAGATGGGAGGGGGGAGAGGGGCAGTATGAGAAGGATAAAGAGGGGGAGATGGGAGGGGGGAGAGGGGCAGTATGAGAAGGATAAAGAGAGGGGGAGATGGGAGGGGGAGAGGGGCAGTATGAGAAGGATAAAGAGGGGGAGATGGGAGGAGGGGAGAGGCAGTATGAGAAGGATAAAGAGGGGGAGATGGGAGGGGGAGAGGGGCAGTATGAGAAGGATAAAGAGGGGGAGATGGGAGGAGGGGGAGGGGCAGTATGAGAAGGATAAAGAGGGGGAGATGGGAGGGGGAGAGGGGCAGTATGAGAAGGATAAAGAGAGGGGGAGATGGGAGGAGGGGAGGGGCAGTATGAGAAGGATAAAGAGGGGGAGATGGGAGGGGGAGAGGGGCAGTATGAGAAGGATAAAGAGAGGGGGAGATGGGAGGGGGAGAGGGGCAGTATGAGAAGGATAAAGAGGGGGAGATGGGAGGAGGGGGAGGGGCAGTATGAGAAGGATAAAGAGGGGGTGATGGGAGGGGGGGAGAGGGGCAGTATGAGAAGGATAAAGAGGGGGGGAGATGGGAGGGGGGAGAGGGGCAGTATGAGAAGGATAAAGAGAGGGGGAGATGGGAGGGGGGAGGGGCAGTATGAGAAGGATAAAGAGGGGGAGATGGGAGGGGGGCAGTATGAGAAGGATAAAGAGAGGGGGAGATGGGAGGGGGAGAGGGGCAGTATGAGAAGGATAAAGAGGGGGAGATGGGAGGAGGGGGAGGGGCAGTATGAGAAGGATAAAGAGGGGGTGATGGGAGGGTGGGCAGTATGAGAAGGATAAAGAGAGGGGAGATGGGAGGGGGGAGAGGGGCAGTATGAGAAGGATAAGAGGGGGAGATGGGAGGGGGAGAGGGGCAGTATGAGAAGGATAAAGAGAGGGGGAGATGGGAGGGGGGAGGGGCAGTATGAGAAGGATAAAGAGGGGGAGATGGGAGGAGGGGGAGGGGCAGTATGAGAAGGATAAAGAGGGGGAGATGGGAGGAGGGGAGGGGCAGTATGAGAAGGATAAAGAGGGGGTGATGGGAGGGTGGGCAGTATGAGAAGGATAAAGAGAGGGGGAGATGGGAGGGGGGGGAGAGGGGCAGTATGAGAAGGATAAAGAGGGGGAGATGGGAGGGGGAGAGGGGCAGTATGAGAAGGATAAAGAGAGGGGGAGATGGGAGGGGGGAGGGGCAGTATGAGAAGGATAAAGAGGGGGAGATGGGAGGGGGGCAGTATGAGAAGGATAAAGAGAGGGGGAGATGGGAGGGGGGGCAGTATGAGAAGGATAAAGAGAGGGGGAGATGGGAGGGGGGCAGTATGAGAAGGATAAAGAGGGGGAGATGGGAGGGGGAGGGGCAGTATGAGAAGGATAAAGAGGGGGAGATGGGAGGGGGGAGAGGGGCAGCATGAGAAGGATAAAGAGGGGGAGATGGGAGGGGGCAGTATGAGAAGGATAAAGAGAGGGGAGATGGGAGGGGGGCAGTATGAGAAGGATGAAGAGGGGGAGATGGGAGGGGGGGCAGTATGAGAAGGATGAAGAGGGGGAGATGGGAGGGGGGGCAGTATGAGAAGGATAAAGAGAGGGGAGATGGGAGGGGGGGCAGTATGAGAAGGATAAAGAGGGGGAGATGGGGGGCAGTATGAGAAGGATAAAGAGAGGGGGAGATGGGAGGGGGGCAGTATGAGAAGGATAAAGAGAGGGGGATGGGAGGGGGGGCAGTATGAGAAGGATAAAGAGAGGGGGAGATGGGGGGCAGTATGAGAAGGATAAAGAGAGGGGGAGATGGGAGGGGGGGCAGTATGAGAAGGATAAAGAGAGGGGGGAGATGGGTGGGGGGGGGCACTAGTCTTGTCTTTGACCCCGTTTTTGTTTTTGCTTTCTTAGCAAAGCACATTTCCCAAAGCTCATCTTGGAATATTTTAGTTCAGTAAATGAGCATTACTGTACATATTCCCCAGTCTCCAAACCATCTCACCCATTCAAATATCTTCTATCCTATCCATACCAATATCCTGAATGACTTTTGGGAGTTCACTGCCTCCCTCACTGTGCATTTTCATTGTGCATTTTGGGCTGGTGCTTTATGACCCTGACGGGACTCCATTAATGAGGAAGTGCACGTGTCTTCAGATCCTGTCGGGCCATGTCTGCACTTCGTCTCTGGGCTTTATGATTAGGCCACATAATGAACGCCATTCATCTTGGTCTTACACTGCTCACACACATGGACACACACCCGTGCTAGAGAAGGTACACTTCACACACACACACCCAGAAACACACACGGACACACACTCACCCAGAAACCCACACGGACACACACTCACCCAGAAACACACACGGACACGCACTCACCCAGAAGCTAAATGACTCAAATCCACCTTTTGACAAAGGTTTGGAAATGATAAAAGACAAATGTTGTGTACAAAAAGACCATAATAAAGGTAAATGTGTCTACACTTCTGATACCTGATAGGACAATAACTATGATGGCACTCGAAGCACCATTGGGTCAGCAACACACTTATAGCTTAGTGAACCAAAGCCCCCCTCCTTCCCTGTCAGGGATCATTGACATTAACCTGGAGCGGTGGTATGTTCCCAGGGTTCACTCTGTTGCTCTCCACATGTCACACCACTAAGCTTTATGGCCCACGTCCATCAGTCACACACACACACACACACACACATATCAGCATCAGACCCAGAGATTTATGGGAGATGGAGTTGCAGCTGATTGAGACCTGTGGTCTGCCCCCAGTTGCCCCTCCCCCTCCCCCTTTTCTCCTTCTGCCTTTCACCTCCCCTCCACCCCTCCCCCTTTTCTCCTTCTGCCTTTCACCTCCTCCCCTCCACCCCTCCCCCTTTTCTCCTTCTGCCTTTCACCTCCTCCCCCTTTTCCTTTCTCCTGCCTGTCACCTCCTCCCAATCCCCCTCTCTCACACACACCCCAATCCCCCTCTCTTCACACACACCCCAATCCCCCTCTCTCACACACCCCAATCCCCCTCTCTCACACACACACCCCAATCCCCCTCTCTCACGAACACACACACCCCAATCCCCCTCTCTCACGAACACACACACCCCAATCCCCCTCTCTCACGAACACACACACCCCAATCCCCCTCTCTCACGAACACACACACACCCCAATCCCCCTCTCTCACGAACACACACACCCCAATCCCCCTCTCTCTCACACACACCCCAATCCCCCTCTCTCTCACACACACCCCAATCCCCCTCTCACACACACCCCAATCCCCCTCTCACACACACCCCAATCCCCCTCTCTCACACACCCCAATCCCCCTCTCTCACGAACACACACACCCCAATCCCCCTCTCTCACACACACCCCAATCCCCCTCTCTCACACACACCCCAATCCCCCTCTCTCACACACACCCCCAATCCCCCTCTCACACACACCCCAATCCCCCTCTCACACACACCCCAATCCCCCTCTCACACACACCCCAATCCCCCTCTCACACACACCCCAATCCCCCTCTCACACACACCCCAATCCCCCTCTCACACACACTGTTGCAGGATGTAAGCCCACCATAGTCTGGCTCTGTATAATCTTAGTGAGGGAGCGTAAACTGGCCATGCCTCATCATTCAGCAGCCTAGAGTTTATTTGGCCTAATTCATCATGCCAGTGTATTAATGTGCTGTGGTAACACACACACACTGCGTTATTTTGGCTTATTTATCATGACTCAGTAAGGACAGCAGTGCCCTTTAGTGGGGAGATGAGATCACCAATTAACTCACTGTTCTGTTCACTGCCATGCACAGACAGACCTGGAGAATGACAGAGTTGTCAATGAACCTGTCCTGTAGAGTCAGAGAGATCGAGGGAGAAAAAGGTGCCCCCAAAAAGGTCTACTTTAGATGGTTGCCTGGTGTTCCAGGATGAGAGAGGGCAATGTTGGGGGTCATAGGTCAACACCTACATACTGTAGACATCTTTATGAGGCATGGTTCCCCCTGATGCCTTGTTCAGAAGTCTGACTCAGAGTAAGAACGTCATAGGTACAACAGATAAGAGCCAGACAGAGAGGAGTTTCATACACTAACACACCTCCCCACTGTCACTCATAAAGCAACATGGCCCTGTGGTCCCCAGTAGATCTGGGCCCTAATAAACGCTTACGGTCTGAAGGAAACAGCTCTGAGCCTCACTCTGTACACACACACACACACACACACACACACACACACACACAAAACCGGTTGTGATCACAGGTGGTGGTGTGCTTGGTAATTTGTGTAGTCTTGGTGGTCCAGAAGAACAGAGCAAAGCAGGGCAGGGCAGAGCAGAACAGGGCAGAGCAGAGCCGAACAGGGCAGGGCAGGGCAGGGCAGAACAGAGCAGAACAGGGCAGAACAGTGCAGGGCACAGCAGGGCAGGGCACAGCAGGGCAGAACAGAACAGGGCAGGGCACGGCAGAACAGGGCAGAACAGAGCAGAGCAGAACAGGGCAGGGCAGGACAGAGCAAAGCAGGGCAGAACAGAACAGAGCAGAGCAGAACAGGGCAGAACAGAGCAGAGCAGAACAGGGCAGAACAGTTCAGGGCAGAGCAAAGCAGAACAGGGCAGGGCAGAGCAGAGCAAAGCAGAGCAGAACAGGGCAGAAGAGGGCAGGGCAGGGCAGAGCAGGACAGAGCAGAGCAGAACAAAGCAGAACAGGGCAGGGCAGAGCAGGGCAGGGCAGGGAAAAACAGAGGAAAGCAGGGCAGAACAGAGCAGAACAGGGCAGGGCAGGGCAGGGCAGAGCAAGGCAGGGCAGGGCAGGGAAGAGCAGAGCAGTACAGAGCAGGGCAGAACAGAGCAGGGCAGAGAAGAACAGAACAGGGCAGAGCAGGGCAGAAAAGAGCAGAACAGAGCAGGGCAGAGCAGAGCAGAGCAGGGCAGGGCAGGGCAGGGCAGAGCAGAGAAGAACAGAGCAGGGCAGGGCAGATAAGAACAGAGCAGAGCAAGGCAGAGCAGAACAGAGAAGAACAGAGCAGGTCAGAACAGAGCAGGGCAGATAAGAACAGAGCAGAGCAAGGCAGAGCAGAGCAGGGCAGGGCAGGGCAGGGCAGGGCAGGTCAAGACAGAGCAGAGAAGAACAGAGCAGAGCAGAACAGAACAGAGCAGAGCAGGGCAGGGCAGAGCAGGGCATGGCAGAATCGAGCAGGGCGGAGCAGAGCAGGGCAGAACAGAGCAGGGCAGAACAGAGCAGGGCAGAGAAGAACAGAGCAGGGCAGAACAGGGCAGAGCAGGGCAGAAAAGAGCAGAACAGAGCAGGGCAGAGCAGAGCAGGGCAGGGCAGGGCAGGGCAGGGCAGGGCAGGGCAGGGCAGAGAAGAACAGAGCAGGGCAGAACAGAGCAGGGCAGATAAGAACAGAGCAGAGCAAGGCAGAGCAGAACAGAGCAGGGCAGGGCAGAACAGAGCAGAACGGAGCAGGGCAGAGCAGAGCAGGGCAGGGCAGAGCAGAGAAGAACAGAGCAGGGCAGAACAGAGCAGGGCAGATAAGAACAGAGCAAGGCAGAGCAGAGCAGGGCAGGGCAGGGCAAGACAGAGCAGAGAAGAACAGAGCAGAGCCGAACAGAACAGAGAAGAACAGAGCAGGGCAGAGCAGAGCAGAGCAGAGCAGGGCAGAGAAGAACAGGGCAGGGCAGAGCAGAGCAGAACAGAGCAGGGCAGAGAAGAACAGAGCAGAACAGAACAGAGCGGGGCAGAGAAGAACAGAGCAGAATAGGGTTTAACCTGTAATATGCTCCCTGCTCCCCCGTTGCTGGGTTTTACTACAGGGGAAATTACACCTGTTCTCTGACTTGAGACCAACACACACAATCACACACACACAATCACACACACACACACACACACACACACACACACACACACACACACACACACACACACACACACACACACACACACACACACACACTTGCTTTGAATTACAAAACTAGTTAGTGGAACAGGGAAAGGACACAAAGGTAAACCTCTCACATTTAGACACACAATGAAACACACACATATAAGCACTGAATCTTCAGACGTGTGTGTGTGTGTGTGTGTGTGTGTGTGTGTGTGTGTGTGTGTGTGTGTGTGTGTGTGTGTGTGTCTGTAATGTAGCTGCATTTAGGCTCTAGCTGCCACAACATCACTTAACAACAAAACGTTTTATTGTGATGCTTCACACTCCATTAAAACCCTGATTCTGCTCTAAAAATATGAGTCTCTCTGACGGCCATAACAGATTAACAGTCTGTATAGTCCTTGAACGGCTCTCATCTCCTCACAGGGTGACTGCAGGGTCACTGGAATACAGAAGCTAATATGGTGTTAACACATTAAAACACTGCTTTGTCGTCATGCTGTGACAATACCACATCAACTCCCGGCTGTGGATCACACACGTTTTAAACAGATTTAGTAGATACCAAACTGGTGTTAAAGGTACATGCACACGCGAACTCACAACCGATTCCAAGCAGATACAGAGATGCTATGCTAAAATAATACCTCAATGTCCTTTTCACAGCAGTAAATCATGCTATGTGCTGCATCATACATCAGATCTATTAGCAATATGCTGCTCTGAAATGAATCTAACAAATGTATTATCTGCAAGTCAACCATCAGCTCAACGACATCATCGATACATGCCACATATTGTTCCGGTCTGTTGCGTGAACAATTTCCACATCTCAGGAAATGGTTTGCGAGCTATTGATCTTTGAAGGCCCGAATGTCTGGCGAATATCGAAACTCAAGTCAACTTTACCACGGTTTTTCACCGAGCTTTTCGCCTCGGACATTTTTATCTGCTCTACCACACACCTATCTGGGAAGGTTGAAGGCCTCCGCTCATACTCAGCCTCCCAAAAAAAGCTTCTCCCAAGCCAGTGTGACACCTACTCCCATTGCCTGCTGCTACACTGCTGCTTGGATCCCACCTGGCCATCCGTTCCCCGTCTGCCCTGGCCTGTCTCCCCCTCTGGTACCCCCTCTCTCCGGAGCTTTTGTTCACCTCCAGTACACACACACACACACTCCGCCGACTTTGGACTGATCTGAATTTTATGTCGGCTAATTAACTTGTGAAGCTTATTATGTGAGCTTACTCAGAAACACTTTAACTAGTCTATTCCTACTATTTATTTATTCTCACACCTTATAGCCTACTGGACTCATAGAGAACTACTCTGTCAAGTTATCTTGATGGTGCGAGTGACTATTTCAATTTATAATGGCTAGCCCAGCCTGTACCTAACCTGCCCTAAACTCTCTCCTGGCCCCTTACAAATCTGAATTTGTCCTGCTAGGTGACCTAAACTGGGACATGCTTAAACCACCTAACAAAATCACAAAACAATGGGACTCCCTACATTTCACTCAGATTATTACCAATCCCACAAGGTATGACTCCAAACACCTAGAAAAGGCTACTCTCCTCGATGTTATCCTCACAAATAATACTGATAGATGTCAGTCTGGTGTGTTCTGTAATTAACTGCTCAGTTAAACAACCTGTCCTGATTCATCATAGATGCTTGCTGAAACACTTTAATGAGCAAGCCCTCCTTCATGACATGGCTCAGTAACTTGGTATAGAATCAGCTTGATCCTCTCTGTCAACGATGCTTGGACCTTATTCTTTGATATTTTCCGTGGTATTGTTAACAAACATGACCCCATAAAGACAAATTTGAATTGAAAACCGGTTCAGTCCCTGGTTTGACCGTGATCTGGCAGAGTTACTCCACCTCAGGAACACCATTTGGCGAACGTCTCGGCACACGCATACTCAGGCTGACTGGCTGTCGTTTAGAAAGTGAGAAACATGTACACTCAGGCTATCCGGAAGGCCAAAGGTAGTTACTTTAAGGAGAACTTCTCTCTCTGTGGGTCAAACCCCAAAAAGTTCTGTAAAACAATGAAAGACCTGGAGAATAAACCCTCCACCTCACAGCTGCCCATGTCCCTTAATGTTGATGATGTGGTTGTTACTGACAAGGAGCACAAGGCTGCAGTTTTAATAAAATGGAGTTAGAAAATATTTACTAAATAAACTAAAGTAAAAAAATTAAATAACAATAATATTTTTATTTGTTATTATTGAACCTTTATTTAACTAGGCAATAATGAGGCTATATACAGGGGGTACCGGTCCCGAGTCAGTGCGCGGGTACAGGTTAGATGTCATTTGTAGGGGTGACGTGACTATGCATTGATAATAAACAGCGAGTCGCAGCAGAGTAAAAACACTACTAGTCCGGGTGGCCATTTGATTAACCTACGGGTTCATTCCACTAGACCAGTGGTTCACAAACTTCTTATAGTCCCGTACCCCTTCAAAACATTCAACCTCCAGCTGCGTACCCCCTCCAGCACCAGGGTCAGCACACTCTCACGTGTTGTTTTTGCCATCATTGTAAGCCTGCCACACACACACTCTATACAATACATTTATTAAATATAAGAATGAGTGAGTTTTTGTCACAACCCGACTCGTATGAACGTGACAAAGAGCTCTTATAGAACCAGGACACAAATAATAATATAATAATAATCAATTATTTTGCTCTTTATTTAACCATCTTACATATAAAGCCTTATTTGTTCATCGAAAATGATCAATTAACCCTTCTCGGGTTAATGAGAAGGGTGTGCTTGAAAGGATGCACATAACTCTGCAATGCTGGGTTGTATTGGAGAGAGTCTCAGTCTTCACACACAGTCTGTGCCTGTATTTAGTTTTCATGCTCGTGAGGACAGAGAATCCACTCTCACATAGGCAAGTGTTTGCAAAGGGCATCAGTGTCTTAACAGCACGATTTGCTAAGGCAGGATACTCTGAGTGCAGCCCAATCCAGAAATCTGGCAGTGGCTTCTGATTAAATTACATTTTCACAGAACTGCTTGTTGCAATTTCGATGAGGCTCTTGTTCAGATATCGGTCATTTGACTGCAGGCAGGGCATGAAAGGGAAAACGAATCCAGTTGTTTGTGTCTTCCGTTTCAGGAAAGTACCTGCGTAATTGCGCACCCAACTCACTCAGGTGCTTCGCTATATCACATTTGGCATTGTCCGTAAGCTTGAGTTCATTTGCACACAAAAAAATCATACAATGATGGAAAGACTGGGGCTGTCCTTGTTAATGCAGACAGGGAAGAGCTCCAACTTCTTAATCATAGCCTCAATTTTGTCCCGCACATTGAATATAGTTGTGGAGAGCCCCTGTAATCCTAGATTCAGATCATTCAGGTGAGAAAAAACATCACCCAGATAGGCCAGTCGTGCAAGAAACTCGTCATCATGCAACCAGTCAGACAAGTGAACATTATTGTCAGTAAAGAAAACTTTAAGCTTGTCTCTCAATTTTTAAAAACGTGTCAATACTTTGCCCCTTGATCACCAGCACACTTCTGTATGTTGTAAAAGCATTACATGGTCGCTGCCCATATCATTGCATAATGCAGAAAATACACGAGAGTTCAGGGAAGTTGCTTTAACAAAGTTACCATTTTAACTGTAGTGTCCAAAACGTCTTTCAAGCTGTCAGGCATTCCCTTAGCAGCAAGAGCCTCTGGGTGGATGCTGCAGTGTACACAAGTGGCGTCGGGAGCAACTGCTTATATGCGCGTGACCACTCTACCATGTCTCCCTGGCATGGCTTTTGCGCCATCAGTACAGATACCAACATGAGCAGAAGCAACATTTGGCTACATACGGACTGTTAGTGGAATTCCCACGAGAGAGTAACGGTTAATGTGATTGGATGTTAATTATTTGACTAGGCTACCTGTATTTGACATTGTGTTATTATTTCGCTGAACACTAGATGGTTTAATTACATTTTTGGCAGTGAAACGAGGTTACTCAGGCGAGAGAGAAAACCCGTTGGAAAACCCTATAAATGAACCCTAAACCCTATAAATGAATTGTTTGAAAATATGACTCACATTTTATTTGGCGTACCCCGATGGCATTGTGTACCCCAGTTTGGGAATACCTGCACTATGGCTTTGTCCTGGGTTTTATTTAAGGGTATCTATTATTTATTTATTTATTTATTTTTCTCCCCAATTTCGTGGTAACCCCGGTGTCTTTGATAGTATGAGTGAGGCATTTCACCAGATCACCCTTCTTACATGATCGAGGAAGAGGTGTTGTTATTTTTGACTGACTCAGACACTGCGTCTGACCTTTTATAGGGTAGGAGGAACACCCATCCCCGTTGCACACGTCTCTACGTCCAGCCAATCATGGCTGGCATACTGTAATAAAGACTTCTCACGAATACGCTCGGGGTGTCTCCCATAAGTGAAATACTTCACACATACATCAGAGAACTGGGGTTACGTTTGTAACCTAACGTTTCCTCTATCGTAATTGCACATCCTACCCATGATAGATTACGGAGACAAAATGTATAGATTGGCAGGTAAGGGTGCTCTCGAGCGACTAGATGTTCTTTACCATTCGGCCATCAGATTTGCGAAAGTATTCGGCCCCCTTGAACTTTGCGACATTTTGCCACATTTCAGGCTTCAAACATAAAGATATAAAACTGTATTTTTTTTGTGAAGAATCAACAACACGTGGGACACAATCATGAAGTGGAATGACATTTATTGGATATTTCAAACTTTTTTAACAAATCAAAAACTGAAAAATTGGGTGTGCAAAATTATTCAGCCCCCTTAAGTTAATACTTTGTAGCGCCACCTTTTGCTGCGATTACAGCTGTAATTCGCTTGGGGTATGTCTCTATCAGTTTTGCACATCGAGAAACTGAAATTTTTTCCCATTCCTCCTTGCAAAACAGCTCGAGCTCAGTGAGGTTGGATGGAGAGCATTTGTGAACAGCAGTTTTCAGTTCTTTCCACAGATTCTCGATTGGATTCAGGTCTGGACTTTGACTTGGCCATTCTAACACCTGGATATGTTTATTTTTGAACCATTCCATTGTAGATTTTGCTTTATGTTTTGGATCATTGTCTTGTTGGAAGACAAATCTCCGTCCCAGTCTCAGGTCTTTTGCAGACTCCATCAGGTTTTCTTCCAGAATGGTCCTGTATTTGGCTCCATCCATCTTCCCATCAATTTTAACCATCTTCCCTGTCCCTGCTGAAGAAAACCAGGCCCAAACCATGATGCTGCTACCACCATGTTTGACAGTGGAGATGGTGTGTTCAGGGTGATGAGCTGTGTTGCTTTTACGCCAAACATAACGTTTTGCATTGTTGCCAAAAAGTTCCATTTTGGTTTCATCTGACTAGAGCACCTTCTTCCACATGTTTGGTGTGTCTCCCAGGTGGCTTGTGGCAAACTTTAAACGACACTTTTTATGGGATATCTTTAAGAAATGGCTTTCTTCTTGCCACTCTTCCATAAAGGCCAGATTTGTGCAATATACGACTGATTGTTGTCCTATGGACAGAGTCTCCCACCTCAGCTGTAGATCTCTGCAGTTCATCCAGAGTGATCATGGGCCTCTTGGCTTCATCTCTGATCAGTCTTCTCCTTGTATGAGCTGAAAGTTTAGAGGGACGGCCAGGTCTTGGTAGATTTGCAGTGGTCTGATACTCCTTCCATTTCAATATTATCGCTTGCACAGTGCTCCTTGGGATGTTTAAAGCTTGGGAAATCTTTTTGTATCCAAATCCGGCTTTAAACTTCTTCACAACAGTATCTCGGACCTGCCTGGTGTGTTCCTTGTTCTTCATGATGCTCTCTGAACTTTTAACGGACCTCTGAGACTATCACAGTGCAGGTGCATTTATACGGAGACTTCCACACACAGGTGGATTGTATTCATCATCATTAGTCATTTAGGTCAACATTGGATCATTCAGAGATCCTCATTGAACTTCTGGAGAGAGTTTGCTGCACTGAAAGTAAAGGGGCTGAATAATTTTGCACGCCCAATTTTTCAGTTTTTGATTTGTTAAAAAAGTTTTAAATATCCAATACATGTCGTTCCACTTCATGATTGTGTCCCACTTGTTGTTGATTCTTCACAAAAAAATACAGTTTTATATCTTTACGTTTGAAGCCTGAAATGTGGCAAAAGGTCGCAAAGTTCAAGGGGGCCAAATACTTTCGCAAGGCACTGTATATATATATATATATATATATATATATATATAACTATCATGAAATCACTGTGCATAGTATCACAGTAACACAATACACAAACATTTGTCACGTGAGACCAAGTATGTCTCAACCCCCCCACCCTATGGCTGTGTACGCATGGTGTGTGTGTGTGTGTGTGTGTGTGTGTGTGTGTGCGTGTGTGTGTGTGTGAGAGATGCATCGAGGTTTGACTGATTCTATGAGCCTGGAGGTTTAAATACACACACAGCCTCTTGTCCTCTATATCAAACCCAGGGTAGAGGACAGTGAAGAGGGTGGTGTCTGGAGGGACTCAGTGATGATGAGGAGAGACAACATCAGACTGGAAGGAGCTCACAGAGACAGTCAGTCACTATCCTAACATCAAACATCTCATTAGGTCTAATTAATGCTTGGACCATATGTAGAATCCTTCATCATGTTAGTCCTTGGTAGACTTTCAATAGTCGGTCTTGGGTCCTTAGATAAAGATTCTGGGCCTTGCCATTTCAGTTGGAGACCTTGCTATGTAAATAATATCCTTGTGGTGCTGCTAGATATGATGATTGAAGACAAAAAGATAAACATGGCGTAAGTGTGTGAATGTCTCTAAATTCAATGACACTACATCATTACCTTGGTCCATAAATTGACTGCAACAATGGCAGACAGACTGGCAGCCATAGCCAGACTAAAATAACCCCCCCCCAGAATAAAGCAGACTATTACTACTATTCTGTAGTGTTCTGAAGACTACCACTCTGCTCTGGTCAGCACTTCTCTCTCTTCTTCACTAATAAAGACTGGCCCTGCTTGGCAGAGGAGAGATGGAGAAATGGAGGGAGAGAGAGTGAGAGAGTGAGAGAGAGAGTGTGAGTGAGTGAGTGAGTGAGTGAGTGAGTGAGTGAGTGGTGTGAGTGAGTGAGTGAGTGAGTGAGTGAGTGTGAGTGAGTGAGTGAGTGTGAGAGTGAGGGAAGCTGAACCCCAGTAAAACATCTACTGCAGATGTTTGTTACCTTCCACATATCCTGCCATTAAGAGCATTCCTCCTGCGGGTGAGAACTCTTTCTTCAAAAAGGGAGAGAAACAGGGACCAGAGGGATGTGACAAATAGATTTTTAAACATTTAAATCAGGCTGTTTTGGGGGGTTAAAACAATGAGAAAAATTCATAAAAGACCACGTGAATTCACAATGCAGAATATTGTGCTATTGCGTATGGTGGGTCTATTGCGTATGACTGCTAGGAGGCAATGAAGTTCTATCTACCGCAGTTGTTGGTTAGCTAGCTAGCGAATTTGAGCCATATCAGCATTGACATGAAATCAGTCAAAACACCTCAAAACAAGAAGTAGTATGAAGAACAAGATGAAACGAGTCACTTAAGATTCGCCACATGGCAGTTTCTTGTCATTGTTGATATTTATCTGGCCATCCAGTATCACAACAACTCACAGACGTCTGCCCCATGAAGCGTGTGTATCATTTTCGTGACGTTGTCAGCCAACCCATCTACACTGAGTGTACAAAACATTAGGAACAACTTCCTAATATTGAGTTGCACCCCCTAATATTGAGTTGCACCCCCTTTTGCCCTCAGAACAGTCTCAATTTGTAGTGGATTTAACAGGTGACCTCAAGGAGGGATCATGGCTTTCACCTGGATTCACCTCGTAAGTCTGTCATGGAAAGAGCCTGTTCCTAATGTTTTGTCCACTCAATGTATATCCGTGGCAAATCATTTGAAAGATGCATATCTCCTATTAACGTTACAGCATTGTATCATTAGGTATTTGTTTCATTTTTCTTTCTCCCTTCATGATGAGGATCAGGACCTGTTAGTGGTAGTTGTGTGTTAACGGCACTGTGACTAATTATGTGGAGAAAAAAAAACACAGTTTTCCGTTGAACGTTCACACCCTTTCAGCAGACAAAAGGATGACGAGAAAAAGAGTGAGAGAAGAGACAGAGTAATGATGGAGAGGGAGATTGAAGTCCTAACAGGGTTCAGACAACAAAGCCAGGAGGTGTAATATCCATAAAGACTGAGCCATCCTCTACAGTGACAGCATCAGTCAGCTGGACTCATCCCCATATGACCCCTGGATAGTGACTCATCACTCTAACACACAAACCTTCACGACAGGCCTTGAAAATACTGCATATCTAGCAAAATAAGGCCAGTTTATTATATGATTTACTCAAAATGATTCCTATTTGTCTCTTTCCATACAACACTTGCCATATAGCTCATGGGGTCCGTACCCAACACCCTCTCGTCTTCAGAAGAAAGAAGGCTTCTTCTTACTAAGAGATGTAAGACAGCTAACTGTGTGGGAGTGGGTTTGTTTGTTCTTTGTTTGTGTGTAATAACTACACAGTCCAGTCTACTCCTACGTGGGGAGAGTGAATGAAGAATGCTAGCAAGGCACTTTAGGCTTCATTTAGGCTCTCCTCTTCTCCCCGGATACGCTATTAGCAGTCTGGAGAGAGTGATGTATGTCCCAAGCCAGGAGAAATGCATAATCAAGCATTGAAAACACACTCTCTCTATCACACACATACATACACACACACACACACACACACACAAACGCAAATACAAACACACACACACCTACATGCACATCAGCCACACATACAGTGACGTTTGTCCACACACACACAATCATCCCAATGCTTTCTATAAAACCTTTCTATACTATCCAACCTGGATATATTACACAATATCCCCCCATTTTATGCACCGGTGTTATATCCTGCTGAAATCCCCTATGGAATAAGATGGTAAATCTGGTGTAGTTGAGTGGCTCTGTGTGGGTCTGCTCTGAGAAGGAATCAAGGAGAGAGTGAGGGGATGAGAAGAGTCTTCCCATCTCATTTACATCACGCCATTCCAAGCCTCTTCTCTCCTCCCTCTCTCCACTAAACTAATGCCGGGACGGGGGGTGTTTATGGCTGAGCAGGAAGGGTAAACAGGAAGTAAAAAAATAAAATAAGGTGAGAGACGTGAAAGTGTCCGAGGAGAATAGGAGACATGCTACTAATATGTGAGGAAACAGACCAATTTGCAGCGCATGTCGTCTTGGGACTAGGACAGAGGCCTGTGAATGATTCTGCTCATGTAGCTGATGAGAGGAGAGGGGAGAGGAGGGAGGCAAGGGAGGAAAGTGTTCTTTAACGTGAGATGTGTTTGTGGGAGGATCTGAAAGGGGGCTCTGGGACTGCTTTTGTACAAGCCAAAACATCTAGCAGCAATCTTGGCTGGGCTGTGACTAGGGTAGGTACTCTAGTTTTTTTATTTCTTTGTTGGCCTGGTATGGTTCCCAATCAGAGGCAGCTGTCTATCGTTGTCTCTGATTGGGGATCATACTTAGGCAGCCTTTCCCACCTGTTGGTTGTGGGATCTTGTTTTTGTATTGTTGCCTTTGAGCACGACAAACCTGCACGTTCGTTTCTTGGCTCTTTATTGTTTTTGTGCCGGTTCTCATAATAAAAGACGATGAACCTAAACCACGCTGCATTTTGGACGGATTCTTACAACAACGTTCGTGACATTATACTTGCGTACTGTTGTTTGTACAGATGAACGTGGTACATTCAGGCATTTGGAAATTGCTCCCAAGGATGAACCAGACTTGTGGAGGTCTACAATTTTGGTCTTGGCTGATTTATTTAGATTTTCCCATGATGTCAAGCAAAGAGGCAATGAGTTTGGAGGTAGGCCTTGAAATACATCCACAGGTACACCTGCCAAGCCATGACATAATTTTCAGGATTTTTCCAAGCTGTTTAAAGGCACAGTCAACTTAGTGTATGTAAACCTCTGACCCACTGGAATTGTGATAATGTGAATTATAAGTGAAATAATCTGTCTGTAAACAATTGTTGGAAAAATAACTTGTGTCATGCACAAAGTAGATGTCCTAACTGACTTGCCAAAACTATAGTTTGTTAACAAGAAATTTGTGGTGGTTGAAAAACGAGTTTTAATGACTCCAACCTAAGTGTATGTATACTTCCGACTTCAACTGCATTTGCATCTTAAAATAGTTTCAACATAACAATTTTATATGTTCGAACTCCCAAAAATAACAAGTTTTCTGTGGTTATTTTGATTGGGGATTTTCATCATTTGTCAGAGTGCCATCAGGTAGCAGGATTTCAGATGTCATGTAAACTAGATTATTAGGAAAATCATTCTTCTTGCAAAGCATGTCAACATTTTAATCAAACTATTATATTAACCTGACTATCCACAATATTCACATAATTGTGTGCATGTAACTGTACTCAGAGAGAGAAAAAAAGAGGAAGAGAGAGAGAGAGAGAGGAAGGGAGAGAGAGAGAACAAGCGAGCACAGGGCCCTGCTCACTGACCTGGGAAATGGGGTGGGGGGGACAAGGAGAACAGAGGAAGGAGAACAGAGGGGAGAGACAGTGACAGTCTTCTGAGTGCTAACTAAAATAGGAGCATCCTGAGGCCCTGCGGGATGTGTGTGTGTGTGTGTGTGTGTGTGTGTGTGTGTGTGTGTGTGTGTGTGTGTGTGTGTGTGTGTGTGTGTGTGTGTGTGTGTGTGTGTGTGTGTCGAGGTCAGCATTTCATATGTGTCACTTCCTGTTGTCCAGTGCGGCAGGATCGCAGCTTGGCACTATGGCTGCGGGCAGAGAAGACTGGCACAGGAGATTACCACACTGGGAGAGACACACACACACACCTCATCTGTCTCCAAACTAGTTTGGATCTGGGTGAGGGTACAATACAGTATATGTGGCATACACAGGCCTCAGCATATGCATACTGTACGTAAGAACTAATGAACCGACACACAGGTATACACTCACATGACCACATATAAGCGCTCTCACAGGCAGAAACAAACACACACTTTCCACTAGAACTTTGCCATATTAATGTAGTTTATGAAGCTGTATGTGAGGAATGGAGAACTCTGCTACCTCACTGTCTCATTTCTGTGTCTGTGGCTCAATGTGCCACCGTCTGTGGATGACTGACTTCTGTTTGCCTGCCTGCCTGAAGGGAAGCCTCTCCCTACACCAGCTCTGTAAAACTGACTACTTTTGCTTGGACTCTAGCAGCATCAGTGACTAACTACTCTGTCTCACTGCTTATCGTGTAGCCCATCTCTTCGTGTTAATCCTGTTGTTTGACATTGCAGGCAGAGGGGTTTCTTCTCCCACCAGCCCCGCTGGACAGTAGGATATATCCTAATTGGTCCCTGAGCACAACAGCCAACAGCCATGTTAATGCCCCGACACAACACATGCACAAGCCTGAAAAAACCCACACTGTAAACAAGAATAACAGGATAATCAGTGGCTGGCTCACTAATTAACATCCTCACAAAACATCTCATTAACATTTCCCACAGAGGGGAGAGATAAAGTGTAAGTGATATTCTGCACAGCGGCCGTTGGTATCGGGAGGGGGGGACAAATATAAGCAGAATTTTAGAAGCAATAAGGAAAAATGAATCACTGGCCAGAGTAACAACGCTTTGGTTGTTAACCAGCAGCTTAACCTGCTTTAATGTGAGTGCAATAACATATGTCTGTTTCAGGGGCACAGTGGTATGGAGCTGTATAGTTCACAGGAGATGGGTGGACAGTGCTTCAACAGGTCAAGGTAATGGGTGCAGACAAAAATCACAGCTGGCCCTCATCAGAATACTGTACGTCCAAAACATCACAAAGAGAACGAAAATTCCACAAATACTGACTTCCAGGAATCAGTGGTGTGTATGTGTGTGTTTGTAGGCATAGCAGAAAGGAGTAGGATATGACCCCTGACCTATGACCTTGTTCTTCCAAACAGACTGTCTGTCCTGACCCCTGCTATTATCCCGCCGTCACCTGAGAATTATACCACTGTCAGGAGATAACCCCATAACCCAGCAATCATCACATAAGCTACCACTACACTGGGGGGGGGGGCTTATGAGAAAGTAGCCCACTGAGTAGACAGAGAGGGAGAGAAGAGAAAGAACGAGAGTTTGGGGAGGAAGAGAGAGAGAGAGACTCCTTTTGTAATCTGGATGACAGGCCAGGTAGGCAGGTTGTGAGGGGTCAGGGGTCAGGTGCTATCAGGAAAGCAGCTCAGTGCCTGGCAGCTCTGACGGAACTCTGCCTGCCTGCCTGCCACCAAGAAGTAGATACCATGACCTTTTGTGTAGAAGACCCCAAAATATGCTCTAAATCACAACGACCTTAACGTGGGAGCATGGGAAAAGGAAGAGAAACATCAATCATAGGACAGATTAATCCTCCTCACCATTCTTCTGCTCCATCTATTAATAATGATGCCAGAGGGGTGAATTTGCTCCCAAGATTTATTCTGATATTGTGATTTCTATTAATTAACCTGCAATAGGGGCCTTCCTTTTAGAGAGGAATATGGACGACTCCGCTTTTTTTTTTAGAATGCAAAATCTCAGCTCATTGACAGCTCATTTAGACTGCAAAATCAAGTACTCATTGACCTATTCTAAAAAGACATTGTGAATAGGGCTGTTGACCGTATTAGCACCACACCGGTGGTCACCAGTTGTAAAGGCAGTCAAATTCCATGTGAACATTTAGTCATGGTAATTAGGCTTCTCCAAGCTCTGATGCTACTGATGGTCATTACTAGCCTACCAAACTTGCTAACTGCCTGGTACTCAGCACTCTATCACTGACATCAATGCAAATGTAATCAAAAATCAAATCAAAACACTTCATGAGAGCCCATGAGCTCATGTTGTGCAACATTTCTATAGGCTATGAAATTGTGCAAGAAAACAGACTGATGGCCTCTATTAAAAAGAAGAGGATCCCATCAGCTTTCTATAGGCTAAGCCTACTATATTTATTTCTCAAATGTCCTAATATTAAACAAATTTTAAGCACATTGCTTCTCTTAACAACAGGAGTATAGCCTACCTGGCTGGCATGAAAATGAACCACAGGAAAAGCATCCTCCATTTGCTATTTAAGTGCAGAGATAACATGGATTTTTTCACCTGCCCCTGTTTTGAGACAGGTGCATGATAACGGTCCATTCTCAATCAAAACTAATTTCACACATATATGATTTAGTAAATGTAAAGACAACATTAAATCAAGAATAGTCTGATGGTTGACAATATTAGCTGATCACTTGTGAATGATGCCCAGTTTAAGGCAAGAAACAATGCTGTTATATCATAGTCGCACACCTCATGTAGCCTAGCCCATAGGCATATATGTTTTCATAAGGTTTGTATCACAACTAAAGTGGCCAAATAACTTCTTAAAATGAAGCACATTAATCTGCTTTACAAAGGGTGTAGAGCCTAACTGGAATACATTAAGCAGCGCGTGAGTTTCAAGTTTGGGGAAGAATATTTTCAACATAAAAATGCACCTTTATATTAAAATAATTACATGCATAATCTCATTTGTGGCCACTTATGATAATGGTGTTTTCCTGCTAATGGAACATTTGAGATTATAGCCTACTGTTGTGTGAACATTGCTGTGCTTATAGTGTGAAGAAATAGCCTAATAGTTAATTTTTTTAAGTATTTGTGATGCTAGTGGTTGTATTAATTTGGGATCTATCGCATCCCACAACTGTCCCAGACTATGTTTGGAATATTTATTTCTCACACAGAATATAATAGGTCAACTTTGTACTATGGGGGATAGTAGATTGACATAGGTTAGTGCTTTTGCTGTTCGTTAAGGCCTACCGTACTTCACATCATACAGTAGGGCAAAAAAGTATTTAGTCAGCCACCAATTGTGCAAGTTCTCCCACTTAAAAAATGAGAGAGGCCTGTAATTTTCATCATAGGTACACTCCAACTATGACAGACAAAATGAGAAAAAAAATCCAGAATATCACATTGTAGGTTTTTAATGAATTTATTTGCTAATTATGGTGGAAACTAAGTATTTGGTCACCTACAAACAAGCAAGATTTCTGGCTCTCACAGACCTGTAACAAACTTGTTTAAGAGGCTCCCAGTGCTCTACTCGTTACCTGTATTAATGGCACCTGTTTGAACTTGTTATCAGTATAAAAGACACCTGTCCACAACCTCAAACAGTCACACTCCAAACTCCACTATGGCCAAGACCAAAGAGCTGTCAAAGGACACCAGAAACAAAATTGTAGACCTGCACCAGGCTGGAAAGACTGAATCTGCAATAGGTAAGCAGCTTGGTTTGAAGAAATCAACTGTGGGAGCAATTATTAGGAAATGGAAGACATACAAGACCACTGATAATCTCCCTCGATCTGGGGCTCCACGCAAGATCCCACCCCGTGGGGTCAAAATGATCACAAGAACGGAGAGCAAATATCCCAGAACCACACGGGGGGACCTAGTGAATGACCTGCAGAGAGCTGGGACCAAAGTAACAAAGCCTACCATCACTAACACACTACGCCGCCAGGGACTCAAATCCTGCAGTGCCAGACGTGTCCATTTGGATGATCCAGAAGAAGATTGGGAGAATGTCATATGGTCAGATGAAACCAAAATAGAACTCTTTGGTAAAAACTCATCTCGTCGTGTTTGGAGGACAAAGAATGCTGAGTTGCATCCAAAAAACACCATACCTACTGTGAAGCATGGGGGTGGAAACATCATGCTTTGGGGATGTTTTTCTGCAAAGGGACCAGGACGACTGATCCGTGTAAAGGAAAGAATGACTGGGGCCATGTATCGTGAGATTTTGAGTGAAAACCTCCTTCCATCAGCAAGGGCATTGAAGATGAAACGTGGCTGGGTCTTTCAGCATGACAATGATCCCAAACACACTGTCCGGGCAACGAAGGAGTGGCTTCGTAAGAAGCATTTCAAGGTCCTGGAGTGGCCTAGCCAGTCTCCAGATCGAAACCCCATAGAACATCTTTGGAGGGAGTTGAAAGTCCGTGTTGCCCAGCAACAGCCCCAAAACATCACTGCTCTGGAGGAGATCTGCATGGAGGAATGGGCCAAAATACCATCAACACTGTGTGAAAAACTTGTGAAGACTTACAGAAAATGTTTGACCTCTGTCATTGCCAACAAAGGGTATATAACAAAGTATTGAGATAAACTTTTGTTATTGACCAAATACTTATTTTCCACCATAATTTGCAAATTCATTAAAAATCCTACAATGTGATTTTCTGGATTTGTTTTTCTCATTTTGTCTGACATAGTTGAAGTGTACCTATGATGAAAATTACAGGTCTCTCTCATCTTTTTAAGTGGGAGAACTTGCACAATTGGTGGCTGACTAAATACGTTTTTGCCCCACTGTACATCCTTACAATGTATTATAAATCAAAACATATAGCCCAACGTTCGTAGAACAACTAAAATTACATGAATAACTATAAATGAAGCATATAGGAGTACCTATTTCTTTGTTAACCTCTCAACACAGAATAGCCACTTGAATGCACTCCCTCAAATTGTTTGGAGTCATCCTTTCCATTTTATTCAGCTTTGTTCAAGTATATTCTTTATACTATGAAATAATATAAAATAATGCAGCTGAATTCTAAGCAGATCTTGTCTGCTAAATGAACTACTGTAGTCCACAGCCAGATGTCATAGCCAGATCAGGACCTTTTCTGTTCTTCTGAAATAGACTACATTTTCTTCATATCATGTTTGTTTAGACCCGTCTAAAATAATTAATGGATTTATTGTGAAGGTGTAGACTATATTACATGTATTTATTAGACTTTTTAAAATGTAGATGTTCCAACGGTCTGCATCAGTGACTTGTAGGCTATGTGTGGAAGCCAGGAGAGGATGGAATGCTTGGAATTAGTCAACACTGTAGCACGCTGGCAATGGTTAACCAATAATAAATTACTGTCTATTTACACTTACGATCTAATGACAATGATTACAAAAAAAAACATTTAAAGGCATAAAAAACACAAATTCCTTTGATTTACAGGGTTAAATAACTCCAATATGTGAGATTAAAAAAGAAATTGTGAACAACTGCTTCATTCTGTCGATATAATAAGATTGGGAGCAACGTGTGAAAAGGGTTGTGGAAATCTGTTGCAGTTAAGTCGACTACAAAACCCACAATCCCACTGCTCTCTCTCTCTCTGGTAAAGCTGGCTAGCCAGCTAGCAAACATAGCTACACACAATAATAACAAAGTCAATATCAGCATGTAAAATAGCTAGCTAGCTGTAAAATGGAAGAAACAAACTGTAATATCAATTTAGGAATTACAATCTCATCACATTCAACCTGGTAGAGATCGCGTTTCTGGCTCAAAGCTGTGTGAGTCAGGTTGCGAGCATGGAAACGAGAAGAGAAAACCGCTTTCCATCTTGGTACTTCAAAGAAGAAAGGATATTAATGTGCACTGTGTACTTTGAGGATATTTAAAGAAAGATATACTTTGTCATGGTGATATAGACGGCTGGATGTGTTGTAGACATGTATACCATCTATTGGCTTATTTGTGATCTGTAGTGCAGGTAATCTTTTAAAAACCATTATGAAATGTGATACATGTTTGCTATCCCCTATCTCCAGTGACAATGGCATAGCACATCTCATTCCATTTCTAGGGTGGATTATCCCTTTAAAGAAATGTAGAACCTATTTCTCAATGCCAGAAATGCTATAATAGTAACTTAGAGCACCCAAAGAAAACATTCCCAAAATACACACTCTTAAATAAATGTTTATAATATTGTAATGTTGTTCTAAAAGTTGGATTTGAAGGTTTCTCCAAATCAGCACAAACTTCAGAAACAATCCCACAACACCCCGCGGTCAGCATCACACAAACTTGTTTTGAACTTATATTTGTATTGTTTTCATATAAGCCCTTTTGGGTTTCCAACCACACCTGCACACCGTTTTTAACAGGTTTTTTTATGTGTACCGTTTTGTCTTTCACTTGTTATCTTTGATGCGAATAAATAAAACCTAATGTAAAACTTTGTGGGATACATTTGTGATAATAAGGCGGGTGGATTGGATGTCTACTCGTCAATATTCAGCAAGAAGTTACTTTCCCTACCATCAAGGTGGCTTTTAAAGCATCTCAAACAGACCGCAGCACCAGTAGAGACAGCATTATCAAGGGCTTCAGTGAGCATGGAACTGAACCGGGTAAGTGAAATAGCTAACTTGCTACCTCTATGCTAATGTTACCTTGCAATACAGCTACCACATTTAGCTCACGTCTTCCATCTAAATAACACTGATCAAACTAATCAAACTAACCAAATGTAAACATGTCTGCCAGCTGTTGGTAGCTAACTACCGGTGCTGTCATACTATAGACAGTACAAGCCTTTGGGAAAGAGTTGTTTCTACGACTGGGGCAAAAACCGTGTGTGTGGATGACTCCTCGGAATTCCAGCAGAATTGTTTATTTTCGTTTAACCAGGTAAGCCAGTTGAGAACAAGTTCTCATTTACAACTGCGACCTGGCCAAGATAGAGCAAAGCAGTGCGACAAAAACAACACAGAGTTACACATGGGATAAACAAACGTACAGTCAATAACACAATAGAAAAATCTGCATACAGTGTGTGCAAATGTAGTAAGATTAGGGAGGTAAGGAAATAAATAGGCCATAATGGCGAAATAATTACAATTTAGCGATTAAACACTGGAGTGATAGATGTGCAGAAGATGAATGTGCAAGTATAGATACTGGGGTGCAAAGGAGCAACAACAACAAAAGAATATGGGGATGACGTAGTTGGGTGGGCTTATTTACAGATGGGCTATGTACAGGTGCACATGTCGGTAAGCTGCTCTGATGGCTAATGCTTAAAGTTAGTGAGGGAGATATACATCTCCAGCTTCAGTGATTTTTGCAATTTGTTCCAGTCAGTGGCAGCAGAGAACTGGAAGGAAAGGTGGCCAAAGGAAGAGTTGGCTTTGGAGGTGACCAGTGAAAAATATCTGCTGGAGCTCGTGCTACGGGTGGGTGCTGCTATGGTAACCAGTGAGATGAGATAAGGCGGGGCTTTACCTAGCAAAGACTTATAGATGACCTGGAGCCAGTGGGTTTGGCGACGAATATGAAGCGAGAGCCAGCCAACAAGAGCATACAGGTCTCAGTGGTGGGTAGTATATGGGGCTTTGGTGACAAAACGGATGGCACTGTGATAGACTACATCCAATTTTCTGAGTAGAGTGTTGGAGGCTATTTTGTAAATGGCATCGCCAAAGTCAAGGATCGGTAGGATAGTCAGTTTTACGAGGTAATGTTTGGCAGCATGAGTGTAGGATGCTTTGTTTTGAAATAGGAAGCCGATTCGAGATTTAATTTTGGATTGGAGATGCTTAATGTGAGTCTGGAAGGAGAGTTTACAGTCTAACCAGACACCTAGGTATTTGTAGTTGTCCACATATTCTAAGTCAGACCCGTCCAGAGTAGTGATGCTAGATGGGCAGGCGGGCGCGGGCAGTGATCGGTTGAATAGCATGCATTTAGTTTTGCTTGCATTTAAGAGAAGTTGGAGGCCACGGAAGGAGTGTTGTATGGCATTGAAGCTCGTCTGGAGGTTTGTTAACACAGTGTCCAAAGAAGGGCCAGATATATACAGAATGGTATACAGTCTGCGTAGAGGTGGATCAGAGAATCACCAGCAGCAGATCAACATCATTGATGTATACAGAGAAAAGAGTCAGCCCGAGAATTGAACCCTGTGGCACCCCCATAGAGACTGCCAAAGGTCCGGACAACGGGCCCTCCGATTTGACACAATGAACTCTATCTGAGAAGTAGTTGGTGAACCAGGCGAGGCAGTCATTTGAGAAACCAAGGATGTTGAGTCTGCCGATGAGAATATGGTGATTGACAGAGTCGAAAGCCTTAGCCAGGTCGATGAATACGACTGCACAGTACTGTCTTTCATCGTTGGCGGTTATAATGTCGTTTAGGACCTTGAGCATGGCTGAGGTGCACCCATGACCAGCTCGGAAACCAGATTGCATAGCGGAGAAGGTACGGTGGGATTCGAAATGGTCAGTGATCTGTTTGTTAACTTGGCTTTCGAAGTCTTTAGAAAGGCAGGGTAGGATAGATATAGGTCTGTAGCAGTTTGGGTCTAGAGTGTCACCCCCTTTGAAGAGGGAGATGACCGCGGCAGCTTTCCAATCTTTAGGGATCTCAGACGATACGAAAGAGAGGTTGAACAGGCTAGAAATAGGGTTTGCAACAATTGTGGCGAATAATTTTAGAAAGAGAGTCCAGATTGTCTAGCCCAGCTGATTTGTAAGGGTCCAGATTTTGCAGCTCTTTCAGGACATCGGCTATCTGGATGAGGGAGAAATGGTGGAAGCTTGGGCAAGTTGCTGTGGGGGGTGCAGAGCTGTTGACCGGGGTAGGGGTAGCCAGGTGGAAAGCATGGCCAGCCGTTGAAAAATGCTTATTGAAATGATTGATTATCATAGATTATCGGTGGGCAGTGGGCAGCTGGGAGGAGGTGCACTTATTCTCCATGGACTTAGCTTTCCTGACTGCCTGTGTATATTGGTTCCTAACTTCCCTGAAGAGTTGCATATCGCGGGGCTATTCGATGCTAATGCCGTACGCCACAGGATTTTTTGTGCTGGTCAAGGGCAGTCAGGTCTGGAGTGAACCAAAGGCTACATCTGTTCTTAGTTCGACATTTTTTTAATGGGGCATGCTTATTTAAGATGGTGAGGAAAGCACTTTTAAAGAATAACCAGGCATCCTCTACTGACGGAATAAGGTCAATATCCTTCCAGGATACCCAGGCCAGGTCAATTAGTAAGGCCTCACAAAGAAGGGCACCTATTGGTAGACGGGTAAAAATGTTTTTGAAAAAGCAGACATTGAATACCCCTTTGAGCATGGTGAAATTATTAATTACACTTTGTATCAATATACCCAGTCACTACAAAGATACATGTGTCCCTCCTAACTCAATTGTCAGAGAGGAAGGAAACCGCTCAGGAATTTTACTATGAGGCCAATGTTGATTTTAAATGCTGTGATAGGAGAAAACTGAGGATGGATCAACAACGTTGCAGTTACTACACCATACTGACATAATTGACAGAGTGAAATGAAGGAAGCCTGTAGAGAATACAAATATTCAAAAACATGCATCCTGTTTGCAACAAGGCACTAAAGTAACACTGCAAAAAATGTAACACAGCAATTAACTTTTTATCCTGAATACAAAGTGTTATGTTTGGGGCAAATCCAATACAACACATTAATGAGTACCAATCCTCATATTTCCAAGCAAGTGGTGGCTGCATCATGTTATGGGTATGCTTGTAATTATTAAGGACAGGGGAGTTTTTCAGGTTAAAAAGGAAACGGAATGGACCTAAGCACAAGCAAAATCCTAGATTGTAACGGTTTTCTTGGTGTGAAGGAGAGTCAGACCAAAATGCGGCGTGGCTATTGAGATTCATGTTTTAATGAAACAAGGAAAACACGATTCAATACAAAAAAACAACAAACGTAACACGAAAACCGAAACAGCCTATACTGGTGCAAAGTAACACAGAGACAGAAACAAGGACAGGAACAATCACCCACAAAACCCAACACCAAACAGGCTACCTAAATATGGTTCCCAATCAGAGACAATGACTAACACTTGCCTCTGATTGAGAACCATATCAGGCCAAACATAGAATGCCCACTCATATCACACCCTGACCAAACAAAACATAGAAACATACAAAGCAAACTATGGTCAGGGTGTGACATAGATGAAAACCTGGTTCAGTTTGCTTTCCAGCAAACACTGGGGGGTGAATTAATCTTTCAGCAGGACAATAACCTAAAACACAAGACCAAACATATACTGGAGTTGCTTATCAAGAAGACAGTGAATGTTCTTGAGTGGGCAAGTTGCAGTTGTGATTTAAATATACTTGAACATCTATGGCAAGACCTGAAAATGGTTGTTCAGCAATGATCAACAACCAATTTGACAGAGCTTGAAAAATTTTGAAAATAATACATAGAAAAAATGTTCAAGGTGTGGAAAGCTCTTAGAGACTTACCCAGAAAACCCCACAGCTGTAATCGCTGTTAAAGGTGCTTCTACAAAGTATTGATTCAGGGGTATGACTACTTATGTAAATTAGATATTTCAATATTTAATTTTCAAAAATTTTGCAAAAATGTCTAAAATCATGTTTTCACTTTGTCATTATGGGGTATTGTGTGTATATGGGTGAGACAATAAATCAATTTAATCCATTTTGAATTCAGGCAATAAAATGTGGAATAAATCAAGTGGTATGAATACTTTCTGAAGGCACTGTATTCCCTACACTGGACTGATGGCAGATTTTAGGAATGGAATATGTAATATGTTGGGCCTGCGCGATGTGGGGACTGCACACTGCAGTAATTCAATCTGTGGCTCCGGGGGAGTTTTCTAAACGGCCTGCTAGGTGCAGGCTTCACTGAAATGCGATGCTCCGGCCATGGATCCGATCACGGATCTGGTGGTATTTCTGAGAATCCCCGGAGCCAGTCTTTGGATGGGTGGATTTTGCTTAATGGGAAAGTGTTTTTGTTTTTTATCTTTGGATCGATGTTGTCACAGTTGCTTCAAAGTTGAAGAGGCAGCAGCTAGCTTTAGCTTGATATAGCTAGTTCTCTTCCTCTGTTTCTGAATGAATTTGTGGCTATTTCTTTCTAGCTGGCAAAATAAGTGAGCTAGATTTGGTTTGTGTACTGCCATATGTCGATAACACTGCTAATTTTGACACTGGTATAGGCTAATAAATATTCCAAGCCTAGCCAGCGAGACAGTGATAGCCACAAGCTACAACTGGGGAGAGAGGGAGGAGAGGATTCACATTCTGTTTCATTTGCTGCTGACATGCTAATGTTAACTCAAATAAAAAAGGATCACATGTAATTGATGAAATTAGATTTTAAATGTGCCAATACATTGTGAATATTTTAGAAACATCTCACAGCCGTTTCCATACTAAAGATGAAGTACCACTTGAACACCAGCTTACCATGTACACTAGTCTACAGGCAATGGTTCGTTAGTTTCCGGCAATCATTTTTCAAGTTAGAAAAAGTTCATATACAGCACCAACTACATAAATATCTGATATGGTCTATTATCTGCTACCTAAACTTTTACAACAAATTAATTTAAGAAAAAACAAGTATTGCTGTTTAGGAATATGTTTGTTTAATTAGAGATCCGGGTTGAGTTTAAAACTGTAGGTCTGTTATCATTCACATCTATCAGTCTTCATCTCTCTTCACTCAGTGTTCCCTCTCTTCTCAGTTTCTCCCACTATGCTCTCTCTCCCTCTCACTCATTCCCTCACTTACTCTATCTCACTTTGTGCAATGAGTTCTCTCTCTCTCCCTCCCCTCTCTCCCGGTAATCAACTCAGTACTAATGGCTTATTCTTTCTGCTCCAGCAGACACATCCCACTTGTTTATTTCCCCCCACTCGTAAATCTGGAGGAGCTAAAATTGTACCGTTATAATCTCAGGTAATTATCAGACACCCTCTCTCTCCATTCCTCCATCTCTCCGTCACTCTCTTACCCCCACCTCTATATTAAACAGCCATCCCTTTGTAACTCTCACTGATGTGGGATTCAAGTGTTTTCAGTTTGTGTGTACAGTATGTGTAGGTTAAAGACATGCTCCGGAACTTTGGCGACTACTAAGTATTTTTAAACCACCCACTTTGGGCTGGATGTGTCAATGCATAGTTCATACATGCATAACATATGAGCAGAATTATTGTTTTACCTCAACTAGCTACACAATCCCTAGTGTGAAAGAAACTTTTTTTGCTGGAAACTGTTGTGCTGTGCCATTTTCCCTACATTCCCACCCGTGGGCCAGCCCACTACCAATTTGAGTTCAACCAATGAGCTTCAGCCCCTCGCCATGCGAGTGACAGCTAGCAAGAGGCATATCATGCACAGACAGCAGAGCGATAAGTGGATAAGTGGAATGGAGTCAAACATTTGGTTTCCATATGTTTGATGTGTTTGATAACGTTCCATTTATTCCATTGCAGCCATTATAATGAACCCGTTGTCCTATAGCTCTTCCAACCAGCCTCCACTGAAGTGCACATGTGAGACGTACTAATTTTAGGGGACCACTTTTGGCTCGTGAGTGCTAGTTTCAGAACTACTGGCTCAAAAGTACACATAAGTATCAGAGAATATCTTTAATAAAGCACCAGCAGTGTGTATGTGTAGGTTAATAAACCTTCAGCAGTGTGTATGTGTAGGTTAATAAACCTCCAGCAGTGTGTATTGTATGTGTAGGTTAATAAACCTCCAGCAGTGTGTATGTGTAGGTTAATAAACCTCCAGCAGTGTGTACTGTATGTGTAGGTTAATAAACCTCCAGCAGTGTGTACTGTATGTGTAGGTTAATAAACCTCCAGCAGTGTGTATGTGTAGGTTAATAAACCTGCAGCAGTGTGTATGTGTAGGTTAATAAACCTCCAGCAGTGTGTATGTGTAGGTTAATAAACCTCCAGCAGTGTGTATGTGTAGGTTAATAAACCTCCAGCAGTGTGTATGTGTAGGTTAATAAACCTCCAGCAGTGTGTATGTGTAGGTTAATAAACCTCCAGCAGTGTGTATGTGTAGGTTAATAAACCTCCAGCAGTGTGTATGTGTAGGTTAAAAAACCTCCAGCAGTGTGTATGTGTAGGTTAATAAACCTTCAGCAGTGTGTATGTGTAGGTTAATAAACCTCCAGCAGTGTGTATGTGTAGGTTAATAAACCTCCAGCAGTGTGTATGTGTAGGTTAATAAACCTCCAGCAGTGTGTATGTGTAGGTTAATAAACCTCCAGCAGTGTGTATGTGTAGGTTAATAAACCTCCAGCAGTGTGTACTGTATGTGTAGGTTAATAAACCTCCAGCAGTGTGTATGTGTAGGTTAATAAACCTCCAGCAGTGTGTACTGTATGTGTAGGTTAATAAACCTCCAGCAGTGTGTATGTGTAGGTTAATAAACCTGCAGCAGTGTGTATGTGTTGGTTAATAAACCTCCAGCAGTGTGTATTGTATGTGTAGGTTAATAAACCTCCAGCAGTGTGTATGTGTAGTTTAATAAATCTCCATCAGTGTGTATGTGTAGGTTCATTAAACTCCAGCAGTGTGTACTGTATGAGTAGGTTAATAAACCTCCAGCAGTGAGTACTGTATGTGTAGGTTAATAAACCTCCAGCAGTGTGTACTGTATGTGTAGGTTAATAAAACCCCAGCAGTGTGTACTGTATGTGTAGGTTCATTAAACTCCAGCAGTGTGTACTGTATGTGTAGGTTAATAAAACCCCAGCAGTGTGTACTGTATGTGTAGGTTCATTAAACTCCAGCAGTGTGTGACTCACCCACTCCTGCTGTATGAGGCTGACAGCCTTGATGGCCTTGGAGAGATTCCTACAGGCCAGGATCACATGGGCCCCATGGAGGGCAAACGACTTGGCTGTCTCAAAACCTACACAGAAAGAGGAGGTAGCAACAGGGGTAGGGAGAGAGGGAGAGAGAGATGTTTACACCGATCCACAAAGAATTAGAAAACAAACCCAATTTTGATAAATTCCCATATCTATTGGATGAAATACCACAGTGTGCCTTCACAGCAGCAAGATTTATGACTTGTTGCCACAAGAAAAGGGCAACCAGTGAAGAACATAATTGTTAATACACCCCATATTTATGTTTATTTGCACATCGTTACAACATTTGAAATGTATTTTATTATTTTGAAACTTCTGTGAGTGTAATGTTTACTGTTAATTTTTATTGTTTATTTCACTTTTGTTTATTATCTACTTCACTTTCTTTGGCAATGTTTGGCAATGTTTCCCATGCCAATAAAGCCCTTGAATTGAATGGAGAGGAAGGGGCATGGAAGAGGGGAGCAGCAGAGGGGGTGGAGGGAGAGAAGATAGAGAGGAGGGAGACAGAGGGAGTAATGCTTTAAAGAGGAGTTATTTTGGGAGATCATTTGGAGATACTCAGGGCAATTGACTGTGAAGGGGAATAAGATGAGTTAGAAATTATATTAAACATAGATATGGATTCTATCACTGAGGAGGAAGCCAAAGGGTCTACTAGGGAAAGTTAATCATGTCTCTGTGAAGTGATGAAACTGATTGAATTAATGTGGTTCAGGACTTCACCCACTAGTCTCGGATACAGTTATAGGAAACCAACCACAAGCCATTTTACAAGTTATCACTATCCACTGACAGTACTGAGAGAAACATGGAGATTCATATTGGTTGGAGTGATAATGTGATATCAGTTCTGCTAGCAATAACAATAATGATGTTGATGATTAGGTTAACTACTGAAGTTATAGAGAGGACAACTAGAAAATGTGAATCTTTCGACTGACTTGAAGAAAACGTCCATATAAAACCTTGGTGTGATATTCTAGCACTTCAAAGACTGACTGATAAAGACATTTATTACATCAAAAGAGTGGTTCTGATAGAAACTGGATTTATCAGTACAAGACTACTTCACGACTCCATACAAATCATGTAGTCACGATAAAACGGACAAAAAACTAGATAGAGACGGAAGTTCATTTCCAAATTGCCAGTCTAAATGGGTCATTTCAACCCAGAGGTAGAATTCATTTACGAGATTACATTTTCCTTAAATCATGTTTTTATTTCCTGTTAAGATTGACTAACTTTCCCATCCGTGGATGTTGATATTAACAGTGTGCTATAAACCGTTCAGTATCCACTCAGTGGTACACTATTTCTCAAACATTTCCTTTGACAGTCATGTATACATCTTTAATAAACAGATACACACAGCAGGTGCACACACACACACACACACACACACACACACACACACACACACACACACACACACACACACACACACACACACACACACACACACAGAGTGATGAGTGACAGGCCGGTAGGGCAGGTTGATGCCCGCTAAGTGGTTGTGACAGAGAGGGAGTGGCAGACAGGCAGTGCCACAGCCAGCGTGGATTAAAACCAACCAGTAATTAGATTAGGTCTTAATCTGATTTTCATTAAATGGAGAACTAGGAGGCCTAATTGTGAGTGGAGTGTTAAAGAGTAATATCTATTAAAACTGTAAATTGGAGTGGGATTGGAAGGTCTCGATGACAACTGAAGCATGGAATTCAATCATATGACACTTATTAGGTGTAATGGAAAATGCGCTGCCACGCGTCCCATCGCAGGAAAAGGACACAAACATAATAACAAAATGAAAGAAGAGAAAGTGTTGCACTTTGACTGTGAGAAAATTATAAATAAACACTTTTTAAAATGGTGTTTGAACAGGCATAATCTTACATACCAAGTATCACAGAGCCTTGACACAAACTTTTTCTCGCCCTCTCCGACTAGTTTTATAGTTGTTCAAATACCCCTTACCAGTTCAAATACTAATATGTCAAATGGGAATGTTTCTCAAACAAAACATCTGATTTACCCTACATTATACAATGAACCAGACAGCAACAAACCCAAGGTTCTACTCATATTTACAAAGAATAAACAGCAGTCAGAACAGGAGGTTAGACATGCCTGCTACAGCTTCAATCAATGATTATTCCATCCTGTCTAAATTGGACAAGAACACTGGCAGCTGGGTAAACAATGCCACCCCACACTCACTTGTTGTGTGTACCAAGCATGAAAGTGAAATTAATCGACACCAGTGTTTTCCATAATGGAGGACAAATTAGAATATTACAACAACAACATGGGTGACAGAGACGTGTTTTCTTCATGACAAATAACAAGGGCTTGGCATTAATTGTGAAATAACGAGAGTGCCGTTGGTTTACAAAGACTCCCCACCCTCAAGCCTGTGTTTCCTGTACGGAGGTGGTGTGGAGATTAGTTCCTGGTCAGGTGAACAACAGGGGGAGGTTATTTAGCGTGGCACTCAGACTGTAGAACATGACAGGAGGTCAGGCTGGGGTATGTTCTACTCAGGGATAATGAGAGGCCTACTCAACAGTAAGCGTTTAGACTAGGGAAAGACACACCACACTCTTAGGGCTGGTTTCCTGGACCCAGATTAAGACTACTTCAGGATTAAAAAGCATTTTCAATGGAGAATCTTCATCACTTTGAAGGTCCGTAGCATCCATAAGTAAAACACTGTATTATTGTACAATCAGAGAAACATCTCTATAAAGCAGTGGATGGATGCTCTGCATGGTACATTAGGATCCTGGCCACCCTGATATCCCCAATAATGAGTGTGATTTAACGCTCTGTTTGTCCTGCGAGGCCCAACGCCCCTCTCCGTATTTCCTCCATACACAGGTGTATTGGCTCAGCCTAATGAGATCATTACCAATAAACCTGTTTATTTGGCAAATGGAAAAGCATTTTACTACAATGAACTGTGTTAATTTGGGCAAACAGAACTAAAATCAGATCATTAAAACTGACAATGGTAAACATGTTTATTTGGCGAACAGATAACCTCCCTTGCCAGAAGATTCAGACCCTACCGTTATTCTTGTTTACACTGAGCTGCACTGAAGTCGGAGGCACTGGTCTATTTACCATTAGGCAGAAGAGGCGATTGCCTCACACCATCAGGGGACCTCATGATCTGGGCATAAAAAAATAGATACAAAAATAATATTTTCTCAGCTTGAGGTCTTCTCATGCTCTTGTTCTTAACTGACTTGCCTAGTTAAATAAAAAAATAAATCCACTGTATCTGTCGGCGGTGGAAGGTGGCCGAGCTACATCAGTATTTGTCAGGCCAGGAGACATCCGGAAAATCGGTCTTCTCACGAAAATATTGGTAGCGTCCGAACAGTTTGGGCTATACGATTATATGACCCTCGATGGAAAGATGAGACTTACGAACAATGTTTTTCTCTATGACCCCCACAAGTGTCACTAGACTCACCTGAAGGTACCGGGCTGAAAAATGAATGGAAGTCAATATGGCATTTCCACGTTAAAAAGGTAATTCCATGATAAAATATTATAAAAATTATTGAGCTTTCTTCTCTCTCTCACATACAGAACAGACACTTCAAAACATACTTCCTTTTGATAACATTTTGACTGTTTTTCCATGTATGAATCTGTTATTAAATGCGTTTCTATGGGCTAATAGCATTAAGGCCAAATTCAATGTTTCATCAAATATATACACTGCTCAAAACAATTAAGGGAACACTAAAATAACACATACTATATCTGAATGAATGAAATATTCTTATTAAATGCTTTTTTCTTTACCTAGTTGAATGTGCTGACAACAAAATCACACAAAAATGATCAATGGAAATCAAATTTATCAACCCATGGAGGTCTGGATTTGGAGTCACACTCAAAATTAAAGTGAAAAAGCACACTACAGGCTGATCCAACTTTGATGTAATGTCCTTAAAACAAGTCAATATGAGGCTCAGTAGTGTGTGTGGCCTCCACGTGCCTGTATGACCTCCCTACAACGCCTGGGCATGCTCCTGATGAGGTGGCGGATGGTCTCCTGAGGGATCTCCTCCCAGACCTGGACTAAAGCATCCGCCAACTCCTGGACAGTCTGTGGTGCAACGTGGCGTTGGTGGATGGAGCGAGACATGATGTCCCAGATGTGCTCAATTGGATTCAGGTGTGGGGAACGGGCGGGCCAGTCCTTAGCATCAATGCCTTCCTCTTGCAGGAACTGCTGACACACTCCAGCCACATGAGGTCTAGCATTGTCTTGCATTAGGAGGAAGACAGGGCCAACCGCACCAGCATATGATTTCACAAGGGGTCTGAGGATCTCATCTCGGTACCTAATGGCAGTCAGGCTACCTCTAGCGAGCACATGGAAGGCTGTGCGGCCCCCCAAAGAAATGCCACCCCACACCATGACTGACCCACCGCCAAACCGGTCATGCTGGAGGATGTTGCAGGCAGCAGAACGTTCTCCACAGCGTCTCCAGCCTCTGTCACGTCTGTCACATGTGCTCAGTGTGAACCTGCTTTCATCTGTGAAGAGCACAGGGCGCCAGTGGCGAATTTGCCAATCTTGGTGTTCTCTGGCAAATGCCAAACATCCTGCACGGTGTTGGGCTGTAAGCACAACCCCCACCTGTGGACGTCGGGCCCTCATACCACCCTCATGGAGTCTGTTTCTGACCGTTTGAGCAGACACATGCACATTTGTGGCCTGCTGGAGGTCATTTTGCAGGGCTCTGGCAGTGCTCCTCCTGCTCCTCCTTGCACAAAGGCGGAGGTAGCGGTCCTGCTGCTGGGTTGTTGTCCTCCTACGGCCTCCTCCACATCTCCTGATGTACTGGCCTGTCTCCTGGTAGTGCCTCCATGCTCTGGACACTACGCTGACAGACACAGCAAACCTTCTTGCCACAGCTCGCATTGATGTTCCATCCTGGATGAGCTGCACTACCTGAGCCACTTGTGTGGGTTGTAGATTCCATCTCATGCTACCACTAGAGTGAAAGCACCGCCAGCATTCAAAAGTGACCAAAACATCAGCCAGGAAGCATAGGAACTGAGAAGTGGTCTGTGGTCACCACCTGCAGAACCACTCCTTTATTGGGGGTGTCTTGCTAATTGCCTATAATTTCCACCTGTTGTCTATTCCATTTGCACAACAGCATGTGAAATTTATTGTCAATCAGTGTTGCTTCCTAAGTGGACAGTTTGATTTCACAGAAGTGTGATTGACTTGGAGTTACATTGTGTTGTTTAAGTGTTCCCTTTATTTTTTGGAGCGGTGTATGTATTTTCATATCTAAAATTCCAAATCAAATAGTTAAATGATCCTTGGTATCTTAAAACAATTCCATACGTTAGCTTAGTAGAAACCCATCCCCGGCCCTTAGACTAGTGGCAGTCACATGCACATGCCCCTTTCCCCTTCCAGTCTCCAAAGGACGCCAAAATCATTTTTTTGTATACATTCTTCGTCATTGTTGTTCGGAATTCACTGCCTGCAAGTTGTCATCAAGTTCACCCCCCCCACCCCCAACCCGTCCGTTGGTTGGTTGCGCCTGTTCATCTTCCCTGTACGGCGCTCACACGCACCCGGTATCCAAACATGCGTGGCTTGAGAGATACACTCACCATTCTAGTGTGTGTAGTTAGATACCTTGTTTAAATATGAACAGTAATAAAAGTTTTAAAAGTTTGAAATATCCAATAAATGTCGCTCCACTTCATGATTGTGTCCCACTTGTTGTTGATTCTTCACAAAAAAATACAGTTTTATATCTTTATGTTTGAAGCCTGAAATGTGGCAAAAGGTCGCAAAGTTCAAGGGGGCCGAATACTTTCGCAAGGCACTGTATACCCAAAACAAGCAGTATTTCAAGCTTCTCGACCGAGCAGTGTGGATAAAGTTGAAGTTAGGAAAACAGTGGCATCTCCCATCCCTGCATTGAGGTGAATTTTCCAACCCATATCTCGGCCGGCTCCGGTGTATTAATGTAACCATGATTGTGTTCCGACCCCAGCGCCGTGTAAACAAGCGTAACGGTAGGGTCGGTATCTTCTGGTAAATAACCTCACTTTCTCTTGCCCCCAAATATCTCATGCTCCTTCTCTTTCTCTCTACCAAATCAAAACTGTACAACATAATTATTCACACCCTAACACCACCCCACTAACAGTGTTAACTAAAAAGGTTTACACTCATTCTCTCGCTCTATAGAGAACTTCCACCTGCTCTAACACTCAGCTCTCCCCAATTCCTAACTATTCTTACTGCAGTACCTCCTGTGCGTCTCAACGATGAATACAACTGTTCCTACTCTAGAGTATTTTAAGCCCCAAAAGACCGGACTCCACGCCTGCAATGAGGAGCGCTCTAATTCTCCTCCATTCCAACTGCAGCCCTTCCATTAGTTCCAGGGAGGTGGCGTCACCCCAAAAGTGGGATGTATGGTTTGTAATTACAGCCCAGGTGTAAGTCGGTCCACCTGAGAGGCCTGAAGTGGTTCTATTAGCCCTGGTCTGACCCCTCTTAACCTCCCACCTGGCCCGCACAATCCTCCTGTCCCCTATCTCATGCTCCACACTGCTCTCTCACACACACACAACGGAGGGCTATTTTCATCACTGTCATCAAACCCCCCCCTACGTAGCTTCATCTCCTCGTCATCCCCACACTGTAAACCTGATGGTTCCATAAACTACTTCACTACACACAATAACCCAGTCACCTTTCATTTGAATCCAGAGGGCTTTAAGCACATATGTATTCCATCCTCTCTCTCTAACCATACCAGTTAAATTATATTACAGCTGTAATCATTATCGAACCCTCTTGGCCTACAACACAATTCACTTGCATGTTACAACAGTTTGGGACTGCAAGGTGAATTTGATCCAAGGTTAATAAAGTTGAATAATTTGACTAACCAACCATAACTGGTTCTCATTACGTAGACAATAAACGTCTTCCTCAGAGAGGACATGCAATGCCAGTTGTAAAACCCTTCCATTTCCTCATTTATAATAACACCAGCCAAGTCCAATGAGACACGGGACTTTACACAAGAGATTGGGACAGGGGACTTTACACAAGAGATTGGGACAGGGGACTTTACACAAGAGATTGGGACAGGGGACTTTACACAAGAGATTGGGACAGGGGACTTTACACAAGAGATTGGGACAGGGTACTGTACACAAGAGATTGGGACAGGGTACTTTACACAAGAGATTGTCCCACAGTAATAATACACACTCAAGCATATTTGCACACATACAGTGTATACAGAGACACACACATGTCTGTTGCATCTTGTTATCCTCTACTTCCTCCCAGTCAGTCCAAGCATGAATAATGAATCCCCGCCGTACCAGGCGGTGGGCTTAACACATGGCTGGGCCGCTCTTTAAGGGCTCCTTATTCACAAACAGCAGTGGTGCAGTAAATACCAGGGCTTTGCTGCCAATTTAATGGCAGTTATGCTTAACAAATCTCCCTCAATCTAATGCTCACTCACAAAGCCTGGCTATGGGCTTAACCTGCACACTGAGCCTCCCTCCTGTCCACTCCCTCCCTCTCTCTCTCTCTCTCTTTCTCTGCGACTGGCTGCATCAGTTTAGTGAGCTGTCCTTCCAGAGAGAGGAGAGAGCAGGCCTAGCTCATAATCCACACAACACAACACAGGGATCAACACAAAAACCAAACAATAACACTCTTTCATGAATAACAAATAACATTCAAATACCTAAAACGCCAAGGGAATGATTTTTAGAGATAGGTTGATCACTTAGAAATGGGGTCACTTAAAAATGTCCTTGTTTTTGAAAGAAAATCACATTTCTAGTCCATTAAATAACATCAAATTGAACATAAATACAGTGTAGACATTGTTAATGTTGTCAATGACTATTGTAGCTGGAAACGGCTGGTTTTTATATATCTACATAGGTGTACAGAGGCCCATTATCAGCAACCATCACTCCTGTGTTCCAATGGCACGTTGTGTTAGCTAATTCAAGTGTATCATTTTAAAAGGCTAATTGATCATTAGAAAACCCTTTTGCAATTATGTTAGCACAGCTGAAAACTGTTGTCCTGATAAAAGAAGCAATAAAACTGGCCTTCTTTAGACTAGTTGAGTATCTGGAGCATCAGCATTTATGGGTTTGATTACAGGTTCAAAACGGCTGGAAACAAAGAACTTTCTTCTGAAACTCATCAGTCTATTCTTGTTCTGAGAAATGAAGGCTATTCCATGGGAGCAATTACCAAGAAACAGAAGATCTCATACAACGCTGTGTACTACTCCCTTCACAGAACGGTGCAAACTGTCTCTAACCAGAATAGAAAGAGGAGTGGGAGGCCCCGGTGCACAACTGAGCAAGAGGACAAGTACATTAGTGTCTAGTTTGAGAAACAGACGCCTCAAGTCCTCAACTGGCAGCTTCATTAAATAGTACCCACAAAACACCAGTCTCAATGTCAATAGTGAAGCGGCGACTCCAGGATGATGGCCTTCTAGGCAGAGTTGCAAAGATAAAGACATATCTCAGACTGGCCAATAAAAATAAAAGATTAAGATGGGCAAAAGAACAGACACTGGACAGAGAAACACTGCCTAGAAGGCCAGCATCCCGGAGTCGCCTCTTCACTGTTGATATTGAGACTGGTGTTCTGCAGGTACTATTTAATGAAGCTGCCAGTTGAGGACTTGTGAGGTGTCTGTTTCTCAAACTAGACACTCTAATGGACTTGTTCTCTTGCTGGACTGGGGAAAGCTGTTTAGGTACAATTCTCTGCATGTTTAGAGAAACAACTCTGAGCTAGAGTAACCTGTAAACCAGCAATCTAAAAATGTCCTCTGTAAAATCTTGAAATTTACCAAACCAAAACCACAAATCATGCACACAAAAATCTATGTTGTGACAGTGAAATTAAATGTTCTTGAAATCAACTTGATAAAAAATGTATTAATCAAATTAATTTGATTTGATTAAAATAAGAATGGAAGAATCCTTTAACAGAAGTCTTATTTGTGGAGCCGGTCATGATGGATATGAATGGGTAGTTGTCTCTCCATCTAGTCCTGCTGTACTGAGACAGAGGGTTGCTAGGAGCATAACTAACCATAACTCATCATACGTCATATTATCAAGTTAATAACAAGACACCACAGAGACCAACACCCCTCACCTGAACACACACGGGTTCTATAGAGTGTCTAGTGTACACATGTAACACTGTATATGGATGTAGATATTTAGTACAAATACAAGCTTTGCCTCATTCACATCCTATCCTCCCGATTGAAGATATGGCAGAAACAAAACCTTTCACTGTGTAGAGATTGGATGAGAATAGCTGAAACAGGACATGTTCACGGGTGTGAACATGCAGAGGACAAAGTGTTGACTGCTAGCAGGTTTAGTGTCATGAAGAACTACAAATACAACGATACTGACGGGCTCTCAAGTTAACCGACTGAACACACGCCTCCCCTGGACCATGCAGTACCACTATGAGTATTGCTAACAATATTCTAATTAAGTTAAATAAGTTGTCCTTTGCTGCACTCAGTGATGGTAGCCCTTTAAGGACAAACAGTACAGTGGACCCTTGGCCAGTAAATGTACAGTAACCGTGTAGCGTTAGTTAGTTGAATGAATGAATGAAAGAATGGAGGGAGGCTAGAACAGGAGCTGTTAATGGGTTTGGATGAGAGGCCTGAGGCAGGATTACAGTTCCCTACAGGATCAATGGTACACACATACAGGTGGACCTGAGGACTAGAGGAGACTACCTTTACACAGACAGCAAGAGAGAGAGAGAGAGAGGAGAGAGAGATTCCACAAAATGTGGAAACTGAGCTTCCTAACCTCCTGCCAAATGTATGACCATATTAGAGACACATATTTCCCTCAGATTACACAGGCCGAATTTGAAAAAAACAAATCCAATTTTGATAAACTCCCATATCTACTGGGTGAAATACCACAGTGTGCCATCACAGCAGCAATATTTGTTACCTGTTGCCACAAGAAAATGGCATATATATATATATGTATATATTTATTTATTTATTTATTTTCCCTTTTGTACTTTAACTATTTGAACATTGTTACAACACTGTATATAGACACATTTCTTTATTCTTTTGGAATTTTTGTTTTTCTATTTCACTTGCTTTGACAATGTTATATGTTTCCCATGCCAATAAAGCCCTTTGAATATAATTTAATTGAGAGAGACAGAGGGAAGAGACAGAAAGTGAGAGAGAGAGAGAGAGACCGACAGAAAGAGACAGAGCAAAAGAGAGAAAGAAAGAGAGAATGAAAGAGGAGCCAATGAGGGCCTACAGAAGCAACTAGATCTTCTGCAAAGATTCTGTCAGACTTGGGCCCAGACGGTGAATCTCAGTAAGACAAAATGAATGGTGTTCCTAAAACAGTTCAGTTGCCATGACAAAAGCTCTATCTAGACACCGTTGCCCTAGAGCACACAAATAATTATACCTACCTCAGCCTAAACATCAACACAACAGGTAAATTCCACAAGGCTGTGAGCAATCTAAGAGACAAGGCAAGAAGGGCCTTCTATGCCATCAAAAGGAACATAAAACTCGACATCCCAAATAGGATCCGGCAAAGCAATACTTCAATCAGTTTTATACAACTGGTGGGTCTAATCCTGAATGCTGATTGGTTAAAACTGCATTCGAGCCAGTGTCTATTCCACAAGTTACCACCTGCTAAATCTATGACGTTAAAATGCCTATTTACTCTGTTCCATCTGACTGTGCAATCCACAGTCTCATCAGCCCAGCCAGGCAATTTATAAAGTTGATCTCCACTATAAAAGTACCTAGACATTATCTCACATTTCTTTAAGACTAACATTTAGTTTTCAACAGCGGAGATTTGTATAAACCTTGATGTCGGTCTCTCCGACATTTTCAACATTGTTTCAATATTCAAATTCGATCTCCTGCTGTCCCATAGTAATGAACGTGTCGGAAGTCGGGATGAGACGGACAGGCAGGCAGCATTTCTCAGCAAGTCGAAATCATGAATCTGCTGGCATCATTTTTATGGATATATACAACAAAAAATGTCAATTGAAAAAAATATCATCGCAGCTAATTTGCAGTCTTTCCAGCTTCAGTTTGAAGTGATTGTGTTACTGTAGCTGTGTTGTTGGCTAGTTCCTCTGAACAACGGTGTCCTGACGAGTGAGCACATTTTCTATGCCAGGTGAAATCGCGCCTCATTAGCTCATTGTTATGGATGTATCCAAATAAATGTCACTAGAAAACAGTTTAAACAAATGAAAATGGAGCTACTTTGCTGTTATTCTGGCTGCACTTTTTGACATGACTGTAAGTTATCTGTAGTTGGCTAGATACAGGCTGGCAATGGAACATCAATAGATCTAGATATAAATAGATACAGAATAAAAAAGGTTGAACGACTGGGTCGCGTCTCTAGCAAACCTAGATTTGTGTCAGGACTACATCTTGTGGAAGGATGAAATATTATGAATACATTTATCAAAATAAGGGCCGCAGTGCTAGCTGTGCCACCAGAGACTCTGGGTTCGAGCCCAGGCTCTGTCGCAGCCGGCCGCGACTGGGAGGTCCATGGGGAGACGCACAATTGGCCTAGCGTCGTCCGGGTTAGGGAGGGTTTGGCCGGTAGGGATATCCTTGTCTCATCGCACACTAGCGACTCCTGTGGCGGGCCGGTGCCAGGTGCACAGTGTTTCCTCCGACACATTGGTGCGGCTGGCTTCCGGGTTGGATGCGCGCTGTGTTAAGAAGCAGTGCGGCTTGGTTGGGTTGTGCTTCAGGGGACGCATGGCTTTCGACCTTCGTCTCTCCCGAGCCCGTACGGGAGTCGTAGTGATGAGATAAGATAGTAACTACTAACAATTGGATACCATGAAATTGGGGAGAAAGGGGGGTAAAATTCAACAACAACAAAAAAAAAAGTTTTGTTTTTATCAAAATAAATGTTTTTAATGAAAATATGTCAATCATTATTTTGGCAACCCGTTGTATAAAAGTGATAATGTGCTAGAAGCTGGTGTTTAGAGGATATATTTGTCACACCTTCCTTGTGATGGTCTCCACCCCCTCCAGGTGTCACTTATTATCCCCGGTGTATATATCCCTGTTTCCTGTCTCTCTGTGCCAGTTCGTCTTGTTTGCCAAGTCAACCAGCGGTTTTCCTTGCTCCTATTTGTTTCCCAAACTCTTTTGGTTCTAGTCCTCCTGGTTTCAACCCTTGCCTTTCCTGACTCCGAACCCACCTGCCTGACCACTCTGCCTGTTCTGTCTTCGAGCCTGCCTATCCCCTTATACTGTTTGGACTCTGATCTGGTTACTGAACCCCTGCCTGGCCTGACCTCGAGACTGCCCTTCGTCTGGTACTGTTTTGGACTCTAACCCGGTTTATGAACTCTCACCTGTCCCGAACCTTTCTTTTGCCTCCCCTTTGGATGAATAAATATCGGAGCTCAACCATCTGCCTCCTGTGTCTGCATTTGGGTCTCGCCTTGTGTCCTTATAGTATTGGGCCTAACAACACCCATGCCAATATATCCTTCAAACACTGGCTTCTTGGGCATTATCACTTAAATAGAACCCATTGCCCCCAATGGTTGTGAGGTCTGGGTTCCACTCAACAATTAAGAATTCACAATATGAGACAAACACCCAATTGAGATGCATGCAGAATTCTACAAGAATATACTTTGTGTACAACGCAAAACATCAACAATGCATGCAGAGTAGAATTAAGACTACACCCGCTAGTTATCAACATCCAGAAAAGAGCTATTCAATTCTACAACCACAGAGGAAGCGCTACCCAGACATTCCACCACAAAGCCCTTACCTACAGAGAGAGTAACCTAGAGAAGAGTCCCCTCAGCCAGATGGAAAGAATCAACCAAAAAAACGGAGCAAATGGGTATTCTATCTGGCCCTAAACAGAGAGTGCACAGTGGCAGAATACCTGACCACTGTGACTGGCCCTAAACAGAGAGTGCACAGTGGCAGAATACCTGACCACTGTGACTGGCCCTAAACAGAGAGTGCACAGTGGCAGAATACCTGACCACTGTGACTGGCCCTAAACAGAGAGTGCACAGTGGCAGAATACCTGACCACTGTGACTGGCCCTAAACAGAGAGTGCACAGTGGCAGAATACCTGACCACTGTGACTGGCCCTAAACAGAGAGTGCACAGTGGCAGAATACCTGACCACTGTGACTGGCCCTAAACAGAGAGTGCACAGTGGCAGAATACCTGACCACTGTGACTGGCCCTAAACAGAGAGTGCACAGTGGCAGAATACCTGACCACTGTGACTGGCCCTAAACAGAGAGTGCACAGTGGCAGAATACCTGACCACTGTGACTGGCCCTAAACAGAGAGTGCACAGTGGCAGAATACCTGACCACTGTGACTGGCCCTAAACAGAGAGTGCACAGTGGCAGAATACCTGACCACTGTGACTGGCCCTAAACAGAGAGTGCACAGTGGCAGAATACCTGACCACTGTGACTGGCCCTAAACAGAGAGTGCACAGTGGCAGAATACCTGACCACTGTGACTGGCCCTAAACAGAGAGTGCACAGTGGCAGAATACCTGACCACTATGACTGACCCAACATTAAGACAATAGCCTTGCTATTGAGTAAAGTCGCCATAGGCAGACCTGGCTCTCAAGAGAAGATAGGATATGTCCACTGTCCACAAAATGAGGTGGAAACTGAGCTGCACTTCCTAACCGACTGCTAAATGTATGACCACATTAGAGACACATATTTCCCTCAGATCACACAGACCCACAAATAATTTTAAAACAAGTCAAACATCGATAAACTCCAATATGTGTTAGGTGAAATGCCACAATTTTCACATAACAGCAGCAAGATGTGGCCATTTGCCATGACAAAAGGGAAACCAGTGGAGTACAAACATTGTAAATACTACCACTATTTATCTGTTTACTTATCTTCCACCACTATTTCGTACTACGACAGTATTTGCACATTGCTAAAACATAGCTGATAATATAACTCTTGAAATGTCTATCTTTTTTTAAACCTTTGAGTGCAAAGTTTATTGTTAATTTCTAAGAGTTTTTTGTTGATATTGTTAAATTAATTTATTCTCACGTGTTGATTGCTAAAGCAAGTGAAATAAACAATGTAAATCAAATCAAACTTTATTTGTCACATGCACCGAATACAACAAGTGTAGACTGTGAAATGTTTACTTACAAGCCCTTAACAAACAGTGCAGTTCAAGAAGAGTTAAGAAAATATTTACCAAATAAACTAAAGTAAAAAATGTAAAAAGTTACACAATAACATAACAATAACGAGGCTATATACAGGGGGTACCGGTACCGAGTCAGTGTGCAGGGGTACAAGTTAGAGGTCATTTGTACATGTAGGTAGGGGTGACGTAACTATGCATTGATAATAAACAGTGAGTAGCAGCAGTATACAAACAAACGTTTAAACATATGTTTCCCATGCCAATAAAGCCCCTTTTAAATGAATTGCGAGAGAGAGAGAAGGAGAAAGAGCGAGAAGCTGAGATCGGCTAACAGCGACCATTCATTTCCATTACAGCAAAACAGGAGTTGTTACTGGTTTTTAAATGAAAAAGGAGAGAGGGAGAAAAGAAGACTAATGTTGTAAGCTGAGACGCACCAAATCCCTGTATCGCCTTCCAGCAACATTACTAGAGCCTATTCAGGCCTGTTAACAACACCAGACAGCATTACATTTCATGCCTTAATGGCCTCATATATGTACATTCCCCATGCATTAAGAGCTAAATTAACACAATAAATAATAGCCAGCTATAGTGACAAATAATTGTCCTCATATTTCCTGTTAAAACAATTCTGTTGAACAAATGAAAATAGCCTTGACGTTAAGATTGAAACACAACTGGTGCTATTTCAATTCCCACTGTGTCTCGTCAATTGGCATAAGCACATTTCACATGTGGACCATGAGGATGTCAAGGGAGCTCGCTACTGGTGGCAATTACTATTGGAATACTGTTTATTTTAGCAGGATAATTCATATTCAGTACACTGGGAGACAAGTAGAGGACAAAGGTTAGGTAAATATGTGTTCATTAGGCATTGACACTGCAATACAAACATTACAATTTAGACAATATTTGTAATAATATCAATGGGTTATTTCATTTATAATTGTGTCTGATCATTTTCAATGAAAAACAAGAACCCTATCACAGGGGGAAATAAATTACAGACCGGGTGCAATGCACCATGGTTAATCAGAATCAATAGACCAACAGCGAAACTTTGTTAAAATATCGAAGTGTGTTTTTGATACGTTAGATAGTCGGTATTTTAAGAGAAACAAAGGGACTGATGAGTGTAAAGATCGGCGTATTATTCAGGTCGCCACATTGCACCTGAAAGAGCTTCTGTGCCCTCTTTTGGAGGAATACAAAACACCATCTCACTCACTGGAAAGTGTCTCGGTAAGAGGACTGTTACAGGTAGTAAGCTACATCAGCTTTATCCATTTGACTAAATATGTTTAGTGACAGAAGGCCTGTGTTTTTGCATTGGACTCGTTCATTTTTACCTGGCAAAAGTTGTTTCTCTCGAATGACTTCAACATGATAGCCAGAGCTTAACCCTTTATTCTACCCTGTATGCTATCCTTGTTGTTTTGTTCCTTCTTGTGAATAACCAGGTACAGACCTGACTGTGTTGCAGAACCTCTGGCCCAAAGTAATATATACTAACAAGTAATTAAGTGTGAGAAGCTGAGATAGTCTACAACCACATGAGTTCAGTCGCGGTCTGAAGTCATTATAAATCTGAAAACAACAACACTGTGCTACAACCATCTTTAGTGATATACTCACTCCATTTACAAAGCTAGAACTTTAGGAGAGAGGAATGATTTGAATACAAAGACAATTAACGATTTTATGTTTGTTTAATTTTCCTCGCGCTGTCGTTATCTCCCTGCAACTGAAGCGGTGACTATGGATAAATGGCTGCTACTTGTGCTAATTTACACAGAGAAATACATTTGTTTCCAGGGCCATTATACAGTGAGCCATGCATTTTCTCACCATAAATGGCCATCATTCATTACAGTTAACAATGGCATCCAATTCAGCTTGGTTAACCCTTTACACTTGTGGGAATTGGCCTGTACGGCTAGGCCTAAATTGACATGTTTCTTACAGAAGAAAAGCTTATGCAAAAGCATGGTAGCAATTAAACGGTTTGGAGATTATGGGGAAATGATTAGATCGAAGTTGAGGACACAACAGTTCACCTGACACAAGACTGAATCCAAACATTACACTGTTGATTTTTATGTGTATATTACATTTACTGTACATTTCACTGCATTTGTTGATAACAGAATCTAAAAATACTCTGGATACATTCAGTAACATAAGATTATTCCTGGAAAATGTGGGGTAGGTGCAACATAAGATAAAAACATGACAAGGGTTTGAGTGAGAGGACTAACCGGTGTCTCCAAGTGGTCACAGACCTCTCTAAAGTGTGCACAGCTACTAAGTCATTTCCATGCACCTTCATGACTCAAAGAAGAGTCTTCAACTATAAGGTGTTTTTTTTCTCTCTCCTAGCTGTGCCGTTGAGGAAGTAGAGCAAGAACACTTGTAGTTGTTTTGTTTGGAACACAACCCTGCATCCCACCATCACACAATTACAATTACTATCTGCCATTTTCAACCCGTATACAGGTATGAGTGAAAAGTGCTACTGACGTTTCAATACAATCATGTTGGGTATTAGTGAATGACTTGTTCAGTCTAAGTGTAACATTTCATAATGTTTATGAATGCCTGGTTTTAGAGGCATACAATGAGGGGGATGACAGAGAAGCACTGTCAGGACCGGGCAAAAAAGATTGTGGTACAACACCCCCACCTACTGGTGAAATAATGAAGGTGCATTTAACTATATTGAGGCATAAATAAGTTAATTACACAGGCACATGTGCATACACACACACAGTCCAAAACTCACCGATGCCAGAGTTTCCCCCGGTGATGAGGACCACCCTGTCTGAAAGGTCACGACCCTGCAGGATCTCCAGAGCTGCAGTGTTCCCGTCGTAACGCTTCGGCTTCACCAGCACGTCCTCCACCGTGAACGCCTGTCGCGGGTCAAAGTAGGTCTTCCTCTTGTTAATGTGACTGTTAGTGAAGGGGCAGGGATAGAGGGAGAGAAAGAGAGAAGGGTGAAGGAGTAGATCGTATGTTGTATTTTTTACCAAATGAAATACCCAAGTTCAGATGAGACAAGACAACACTAAGCTAAGTGGTTGTGCGGATGCTCCAACAGGTCCCTCTCTACCAAAACAAGGCCTCATGAACAGTCTCAGGCAGACAGTGGGGAATAGTTAGGCTGCTCACAGCCATGAGTCTACTTTACACCAGTGGGGAGATATCAAATCAAATTGTATTTGTCACATGCGCTGAATACAACAGACCTTACTTACAAGTCCTTAACCAACAATGCATGGTTTCTTTTAAGTAAGTAAGAAAATACTTGCAAAAAACAAATAAACTAAAGTAATGAATAAAAATAACAATAACAAGGCTATGTATAGGGGGTACCGGTACCGAGTCAATGTGCAGGGGTACAGGATAGTCAAGGAAATTGATGTAATATGTCCATGTAGGTAGGGGAAGGTGACTATGCATAGATAATAAACAGCAAGAAGCAGCAGAGTAAAAAAATGGGGTCAATGCAAATAGTCCAGGTCGCAATTTGATTAACTGTTCAGCAGTCTCATGGCTTAGGGGTAGATGCTGTTCAGCAGTCTTATGGCTTAGGGGTAGAAGCTGTTCAGCAGTCTTATGGCTTAGGGGTAGAAGCTGTTCAGCAGTCTTATGGCTTAGGGGTAGAAGCTGTTCAGCAGTCTCATGGCTTAGGGGTAGATGCTGTTCAGCAGTCTCATGGCTTAGGGGTAGAAGCTGTTCAGCAGTCTCATGGCTTAGGGGTAGAAGCTGTTCAGCAGTCTTATGGCTTGGGGGTAGAAGCTGTTCAGCAGTCTCATGGCTTAGGGGTAGAAGCTGTTCAGCAGTCTCATGGCTTAGGGGTAGATGCTGTTCAGCAGTCTTATGGCTTAGGGGTAGAAGCTGTTCAGCAGTCTCATGGCTTAGGGGTAGAAGCTGTTCAGCAGTCTTATGGCTTGGGGGTAGAAGCTGTTCAGCAGTCTCATGGCTTAGGGGTAGAAGCTGTTCAGCAGTCTCATGGCTTAGGGGTAGAAGCTGTTCAGCAGTCTTATGGCTTAGGGGTAGAAGCTGTTCAGCAGTCTCATGGCTTGGGGGTAGAAGCTGTTCAGCAGTCTCATGGCTTAGGGGTAGAAGCTGTTCAGCAGTCTTATGGCTTGGGGGTAGAAGCTGTTCAGCAGTCTCATGGCTTAGGGGTAGAAGCTGTTCAGCAGTCTTATGGCTTGGGGTTAGAAGCTGTTCAGCAGTCTTATGGCTTAGAGGGTAGAAGCTGTTCAGCAGTCTTATGGCTTAGAGGGTAGAAGCTGTTCAGCAGTCTTATGGCTTGGGGGTAGAAGCTGTTCAGCAGTCTTATGGCTTAGGGGTAGAAGCTGTTCAGCAGTCTTATGGCTTGGAGGGTAGAAGCTGTTCAGCAGTCTCATGGCTTGGGGGTAGAAGCTGTTCAGCAGTCTCATGGCTTAGGGGTAGAAGCTGTTCAGCAGTCTTATGGCTTGGGGGTAGAAGCTGTTCAGCAGTCTCATGGCTTAGGGGTAGAAGCTGTTCAGCAGTCTTATGGCTTGGGGTTAGAAGCTGTTCAGCAGTCTTATGGCTTAGAGGGTAGAAGCTGTTCAGCAGTCTTATGGCTTAGAGGGTAGAAGCTGTTCAGCAGTCTTATGGCTTGGGGGTAGAAGCTGTTCAGCAGTCTTATGGCTTAGGGGTAGAAGCTGTTCAGCAGTCTTATGGCTTGGAGGGTAGAAGCTGTTCAGCAGTCTTATGGCTTGGAGGGTAGAAGCTGTTCAGCAGTCTTATGGCTTGGATTGTTGAAGCTATTCAGCTGTCTTATGGCTTGTGGGTAGAAGCTGTTCAGAAGTCTTATGGCTTGGGGGTAGAAGCTGTTCAGGAGTCTTTTGGACCAAGACTTGGTGCTCTGGTACCGCTTGCAGTGCGGTAACAGAGAGAACAGTCTATGACTAGGGTGGCTGGAGTTTTTGACAATTTGTAGGGCCTTCCTCTGATAACGCCTGGTATAGAAGCCCTGAATGGCAGGAAGCTCGGCACCAGTGATGTACTGGGCCGTACGCACTACCCTCTATAGAGCCTTGCGGTCGGATGCCAAGCCGTTGCCATACCAAGCGGTGATGCAACCAGTCAGGATGCTCTCAATGGTGCAGCTGTATAAATCCTTTTGAGGATCTGAGGACACATGCCAAATCTTTTCAGCCTTCTGAGGGGGAATAGGCTTTGTCATGCCCTCCTCACGACTGTCTTGTCTTGGAGTGTTCGGACCATGATAGTTTGTTAACGATGTGGACACCAAGGAACTTGAAGCTCTCGACCCACTCCACTACAGCCCTGTCGATGTGAATGGGGGCGTGCTCAGCCGCCCTTTTCCTGCAGTCCACGATAAGCTCTTTTGTCTTGCTCAAATTGAGGGAGAGGTTGTTATCCTGGCACCTCTCTGACCTCCTCCCTGTAGGCTGTCAGATCATTGTCAGTGATCAGGCATACCACTGTTGTGTCCTCTTAACTTAATGAAGGTGTTGGAGTCGTGCTTAGCCAAGCAGTCGTGGGTGAAAAGGGTGTATGGGAGAGACTAAGCACGCACCCCTGTGGTGCCCCCGTGTTGAGGATCAGCGTGGCGGACCCTGGACCCTGGGGGCGGCCCTTCAGGAAGTCCAGGATCCAGTTGCAGAGAGAGGTGTTTAGTCCCAGGGTCCTGAGCTTAGTGATGAGCTTTGAGGGCACTCTGGTGTTGAACGCTGTAGTCAACAAACAGCATTTTCACGTAGGTGTTCCTTTGTCCAGGTGAGAAAGGGCCGTGTGGAGTGCAATAGAGATTGTGTCATCTGTGGATCTGTTGGGGCTGAATGCAAATTGTAGTGGGTCCAGGGTTTCTGGGATGATGTTGTTGATGTGACCAACGACTAGCCTTTTAAAGCTTTCATGGCTACAGACGTGAGTGCTACGGGGCGGTAATCATTTAGGCAGGTTACCTTGGCGTTCTTGGGCACAGTGACTATGGTGGTCTGCTTGAAACATGTAGTTATTACAGACTCAGACAGGGAGAGGTTGCCAGTTTGTTAGTGCACGCTCTGAGTACACGTCCTGGTAATCCGTCTGGCCCTGCGGCTTTGTGAATGTTGACCTGTTTAAAAGGTCTTACTCACATCGGCTACGGAGAGCGTGATCACACAGTTGTCCGAAACAGCTGTTGCTGTCATGCATGGTTGAGTGTTGCTTGCCTTGAAGCAAGCATAAAAGGCATTTAGCTCATATTGTGGTCTCTCTTCCCTGGGCAGCTAGTGGCTGAGTTTCCCTTTGTAATCCGTAATAGTTTGCAAGCTCTGCCACATCCAAAGAGCGTCAGAACCGATGTAGTAGGATTCAATCTTAGTCCTGTATTGACACTTTGCCTGTTTTGAAGGTTTGTCGGAGGGCAAAGCGTATTTCTTATAAGCATCCGGATTAGTGTCCAGCTCCTTGAAAGTGGCAGCTCTAGCCTTTAGCTCAGTGTGGATGTATTATGTACAAAAAAGTTACAAACTAAGCAAAAAAACACACAGAATAGCACAATTGGTTAGGAGCCAGTAAAATGGCAGCCATCCCGTCCGGCGCCATACATTTTTGGTAGCACTTTATGTTACGGAACAGTTTCCACTGCTATTTGCCTGGTATTGAATAAAACATGTAACTGATATGAATATGGTGCTTATTTAACTGAAGCCCTAAGAAACAAACGAGTAATTAGTATGTCATTACTGTGTATTTACCATACCTTGTCATTCTTTTTGAAATGCCTGGTAAATTGATGTACCGTAAAATAAAGTGCTTCCTGTTTTGATTTCTTTACTGTCACCCCTTAACTTGCTGGTTCAGTACATCAGGAAATGAAGACTTACTCCACATAGAAGATTTGTCCTTTGCCATCCATCTCCTGCTCCCATCCATAAGGTAGATCTGTGGGGAAGAAAATCCTCCAGTTAGACTCCTCAAGTCATTCAGAAACATGATTCATACCATTAACTCATTGTCTCTGAATGGTCTGTTACTGAATGTCATCCTAACTGATGGAGACATATATAATAGCAGAATTGTATTTGTATCAGTGTTTTGACCTCTCACTATGAACATTCAGGTGCACCCAGAGCCATAAGAAAAAATCTGCTGAGTCATGATACACACAAGATTGGGTCCAATGTGGATAAGTAATGACAATTACACACTTGCAAAAAGGCATATTGAATGGTTGCCTGACGACTCCAACTGAATTCCTCATCACTAACCAATCATAGTATCAAAGCCAAAAACGTATTTTCTATACGCCACTTTATGCACGTGTGTTCTGGATCTAGCCCAACCCATCGGGTCAAGAATTCATCTCCATTCAAGAAATCATCTGGAAGGTATTCAGACTCATTGCGGGGAGGAAACTACTGTCCGTGGGCGTAGCGTTTGGCGGAGCAAGGAGCTTGGGTAGCCAGGGAAATTGAATGGGGTGGGATGTAAGGGGTTGGTGGGAGAAAGAACAAAGTAGAGAATGGGGTCTGCTCGGAGAATAACTCTAACCTCCAGCACAGCGTCTCTTCTTCCCTGTTTTGGGATGATCCCACTGAGTCTTCATTTCCTCATGACTGTGGAGAGAGAGACACAGAGAATCCATCAAACTAGCTAGCAATTACTGATAGCACTGCTCTATTCTGTGCGCAATATTGCATCGATGTTACAGCCAAATGCTTGTATGTTCAAGGACTGGTTTATGGGAAGCATTCAATGCGCAATAGTTCATTTTCGCTTACTTCGCATAGTAAACCCATCCATCCTTCGTAGATCTCTCTTCCCATCCTGGGGGCAGCTCATCCTCGCTGTCTGTATCGTCCATACCAGCATACTTTAAAGCTGCCATATCCCGTGTTTCTTTCGAATTCAGAGATATAGCAAAATGACAATCTATATTTTGCAGAAGCGACGGAGCTGTGAAAACCGAAATCAGAAACTCTGTGATTATAATCCACTGAGCTATAGTTATAATCCTGCCTCAGCACTTCCGCAATAATACGGTGATGCGTTTTATGTCGGCGAAGTGTTGTTTGGGTAATGAAGTAATGCAGGAGTAAAGTCATTCCGTTCCTCAGTTCAAATAAGATACTGAAACATTACAGTTACAAAAATGGCAACACTAATATAATTTGTACAATGAATAATGTATGCATACCGTAAATTACCATGTGTAGCATACATTTTAGGGGTAACAAAGTGACAAAATGTACTCATCCAAAACTGCGTCTGCGCACGAGAATGGGAGGGGTTTCGAGAGGCTGAACCGCGTTAGCATATTAGCGAGGTTCAGCGTGCTATTCGGGTTCCTTGGGACGTCCCTAACCCCTTAGCTAGTTTAAACCTCAATGTCAATGCGGTAGGGACGTTGCAATGATCCAGATACCACCGACATATGAGCAATTGCGAGTGGGCATCAGAAACAGATTATCGTTCTCATGGCAGCTTGATATTATACTGGTAGCGCGATTACGGATTTTCCCCTTCAAAATAAGAGTCCCCCTACAAAACATATATTTGGGGATTTTAGATTTTACACTTTAGTACAATACAACAGTGTTTCACAGCTTTGCAACCACCTTTAAAAACAATTATAGTTCATTTGAAATACTTTTATTTTTAATATTGTATTATTTATACCAGCATTTCTTTAGAAAGTTTACACAAATACTGGTATTTTGAAAGCTACTAGTATATTGAAGGCTATATGTAGGGCTCCCGACTGAGACGTCACTGCAGTGCCTGGTTCGAATCCAGGCTACATCACATTCGGCCGTGATTGGGAGTCCCATAGGGCAGCGCACAATTGGTCCAGCGTGGTCTGGGTTTGGCCGGTGTAGGCCGTCATTGGAAATAAGAATTTGTTCTGACTTGCCTAGTTAAATAAAAAAATATGTAAAGAAATACACTTTTAATAAAATGCAAATATATAACATTGGAATTACTGAATAGAGTCTACAAAACTTAAATGTATCGAATAGGGACAAACCACCTGGTACCGACAACATGGATGGTCAATTTCTGAGGTTGGTATCGGAATACATTGTGACTCCTGTTTGCCACATCTTCAATTTAAGCCTAGAAAGATGCTGTGTGTCCTCAGACATGGAGGGAGGCAAAGGTCATCCCACTACCCAAAAATAGCAGAGCACCCTTTAATGGTTCAAACAGCCAACCAATCAGCCTGTTACAAGTGCTTAGCAAACTTTTGGAAAAAATGTTGTTTGTTCAAAGTTACAATACAAAGTTATTTTACGGAAAACAAATTAACACATTTTCAGCATGATTATAGGGAAGGGCACTCAACATGCTCAGCACTGACACAAATGACTGATGATTGGTTGAAAGAAATTGATAGTACGAAGATTGTGGGAGCTATTTTGTTTGACTTCAGTGTAGCTTTTGATGTCATTGATCATAACCTTTTTTGAAAAATCTTAGGTGTTATGGATTTGCATCCTCTGCTTTATTATGGATTGACAGTTACCTATCTAATAGAACACAGAGGGTTTTCATTAACCAATGCCTCTCTCATGCAAATTCAGTTGATTGTGGTGTACCGCAGGGCAGCCGGCTAGGGCCATTATTGTTTTCAGTTTTTAGAAATGACATTCCACTGACCTTGAATAAAGCCTGTTTGTCTATTTAAGCTGACGACTTAACAGTATGCACATCAGCTGCAACAGTAAAATAAATAACTGAGATATTTAACATAAAACTCCAGTCAGTTTATGAATGGTTAACTAGAAAAAGGCTGGCGCTGAATATCTCAAAAACTAAAAGCATAATTCTTGGAACAAATCACTCGCTCAACACAAAACCTTGTTAAGATCTATTATTGAATAATGTGGCTATTGGGCAAGTTGAGGAGACTAAACTGCTGATTGTAACCCTAGATAGCAAGTTGTCACGGTCAAAACATATAGACTCAATGGTTGCTAAAATTGGAAGAGTTCTGTCCATGATAGGGCGTTGCTCTGCCTTCTTGACATCTCAGTCGACCAGATAGGTCCTACAGGCCCCAGTTGTGTCGCACCTGGACTACTGTTTAGCTGTGTGGTCATGTGCCGCAAAGAAGTACATAGGTAAATTGCAGTTGGTCCAGAACAAAGCAGGACGTATCGCACTTAGATGTACACGGAGGGAAAGAGTCAGTAACATGTATGTCAGTCTTTCCTGGGTCAAAGTTGAGGAGAGATTGACTGCTGTCATGACTTTGTCCTGTGGGTGAGGTTTATGACCCCCCCATAAATACCTTTCTCCCTTTCCTCTCTCTTGAAAAGCCTTTGCTAAACATAGAGAGTCTGGGAAGATCAAAAGATGATCAGTTGGCGTCTGAGACATTCTTAATGATGATAGGACGACATAAACTGTATCTTGGAAAGTCTACACATTATAGTTATCAGGTTCATATGGAATTGTTGTGCAATTTAAATGTTTAAATATGAAACTATTTGTGAAAAGATTAAATGTAATTTAGCTTCTTAAGGAGAGAAAGGTTTATCATAGAGTAAACTATGCTCAACTTAGTGGCCCTGCCCATGTGATCAGACATTGGTTATAAACTATGAAACACGCCCTTCTCTCCCCTCCTATATAAGGCCCTTGACGAAAATGTAACTTTCTGTTCCGAGGACGTTAGGGTGACAGTTCTACGTTTAAAAGGGCTCAGATAATAAGCTGTTCCAAGGATGTGTGGACTTGATGTCCCCACGTTGAAAGGACAAAGACCACCTACAGAACTAAGCCAACCTTAGAGAACCTAATGAAATTAGCATTGAATTTCAACGTGAAGGTGACGACCTACACCCCGGAAGGATGAATTTCGACTATACCAGCCAGAATATAGCATGAGCTTAAAAGTATGGCAACTTGGTATGAACTTTGAACTCTTATTCTCCAGAAGTGATACCTGCTAGCCGTTGAGTTAGCAGTCGTCACTAAACGTGGGCTAGGAGAGGACTGACAGAGTATCCATTCTACCACGCTCCAGTTCACCACTAGACAGTCTTCAGAGGACCAGAGATCCACGCTGGACAACCCGGCCTCTCATCAGCCGAAGCGCAGCTCAGAGTAAATATTTATTGCATACTCCTTTTTCAAATGGGCGGTTATTTAGAATGCATAAGATTCTGTATTTACGATAGCATAGCTTCTCCCTTTGTTATTCAGTCTTCCCGCTCTTTCACTCAAACCCCCCCTGCTCTTTGTGTAACCAGCCGTCGTATCTGTTCCGTCCACCAGGGATGTTTTCTTTATGACATCATTTGTAATCAATGTATTCTGTGTGATTATTTAGTAAATAAATATTTTAACCAAATTTTGTTTTGCTGATTCAACTGGTTCGCCAGGGTTCGTAAAGATATGCAAGAATTTACAACTTTCAGATGAGACTAAACAAGGTGACAACTAAATATTGACTGCTATTGATGTAAAAGATTACTGTAATGGCAGATCTCCTCTTCGTCTGAAGAAGAGTAAGGATCGGACCAAGATCGGACCACTCACGCCCTGACCATACTAAATAAAGACAAAACAAAGCAAATAAAGGTCAGAACGTGACAGTATCCACCCCCCAAAGGTGCGGACTCTGGCCGCAAAACCTGAACCTATAGGGGAGGGTCTTGGTAGACGTCTGTCCGCGGTGGCGGCTCTGGCGCGGGACGTGGACCCCACTTCACCACAATTTTTGTCCGCCTCCTCAACTGCCCCTGTGGCCTCTTATGAGCGGCGACCCTCGCCGCCGACCTCCGACTGGGAACCCTAGCCATGGATCCCAAATGGACAGGAGATTCTGGCAGCGCCGGACGGACAGGAGACTCTGGCATCCCGGTAGCCAGGCCAGTGCGACGAAGTGGAATAGCTCGTACTGGGCTGTGCTGGCGAACCGGGGACACCATGCTTAAGGCTGGTCCCATGTACGCCGACATGAGGAGGAGCTGGAATGGCACCGGGCTATGCACACTACTGGGGAGACTGTGTGCTCCACCGCATAACACGGTGCCTGCCCGGGAAGTTGGCGCAGGTCTCCTACTTGGCTTCACCACACTCCCCATGTGTCCCCCCCAATACATTTTTAGGGCTGCCTCTTGGGCTTCCAGCCGCGCTGCCGTGCTGCCTCCTCATACTGCCGCCTCTCCGCTTTTGCTGCCTCCAGCTCTGCTTTGGGGCAGCGATATTCCCCAGGGAACCGTCCAAAATCTCCTCCCAAGCCCATTTCACCAAATATCGCTGCCTCCCCTGCTGCTGCTGCTGCTGCCTGTTACCACGCTGCTTGGTCCTCGGTTGGTGGGTGTTTCTGTAACGGCAGATCTCCTCTTCAGACGAAGAGGAGTAAGGATCGGACCAAGATGCAGCTTGGTAAGTGTCCATAATGTTTTTAATAAAGACAAATGAACACTCGAACAAAAACAATAAACGATAACGTGAAATCTACAAAAACTGAAACAGTACCGTGTGGCGACGAACACTCACACGGAAACAAACACCCACAAACCAACAGTGAAACCCAGGCTACCTAAGTATGATTCTCAATCAGAGACAACTAACGACACCTGCCTCTGATTGAGAACCATACTAGGCCGAAACAGAAACCAAACATAGAAAAACAAACAGACTGCCCACCCCAACTCACGCCCTGACCATACTAAATAAAGACAAAACAAAGGAAATAAAGGTCAGAACGTGACAATTACCAGGACTTTAAGAGCTTATTCGGAAGATAACAGCTCTATAAACATTATTTTGTGGTGACCCGACTTTCTAGTTAATTATCTACCTGATTTGCTTAATCAGGTAATATTAATTACAGAGAAATTATTTTATAAAATAGCATGTCATATCACTTAATCCAGCAGAGCCAAAGATACGACACTGCATCATTATTGGTCTTTGTGTGAGGTATTGATGTGTTGAAGGTACTGAACTGTCTGTTCAAGGAGTTGACACACAGTTCAATCAATTATCGTACAACACAAGACATGCAACCCGAGGTCTCTTCACAGTCCCCAGGTTCAGAACAGAGGCTGGGAAATGCAAAGTATTAAATAGAGCCATGACTACATGACACTCTCTGCCACCCCAGGTAACACAAGCTAGCAATCAAACCAGTTAAAAAAAAACAGACAAAAGAACACCTTACTGTACAAAGCGGATTGTGAAGAGACACAGCCATTTTATATATATTGTATTGTAATTTGCATTGTACTATGCATTAGACCTAGATATTGTGTGTATATACTAATATGTAGGCTATGTGTGACGTTTTGAGTTTATGTATTTCAGTCCTTGACTAATAATGTTCTGCACTATGTATTTTGTCATGTTTCATGTGGACGCCAGGAAGAGTAGCTGATCAAATCAAATGTTATTTGTCACATGCACCGAATACAACAGGTTTAGACCTTACCGTGAAATGCTTACTTACAAGCCCTTAACCAACAATGCAGTTCAAGAAATAGAGTTAAGAAAATATGTACTAAAAAAACTAAAAACTAAACTAAACTTTGTCCGCGAAGGGGTTAAACCACCGAAGAGCGGCTCTACACCATTAGAGCGAGACCAGCTGCGCTTGGCCCGCGACTGGAAAATGCTAGCTGACATTGGCCGGCAACTTGTGTTTCCTCCGGAGATCGCAACCACCACCCTAAGACCTGACATGGTGCTCTGGTCCCGTTCACTCAATAAGGTCTTCATCATTGAGCTCACAGTACCCTGGGAAAACTCAGTAGATGAGGCTTATGAGCGAAAACATCTGCGCTATGCTGATCTAGCTGCCGAAGCACGGCATCATGGCTGGAACACAGAAGTCCGACCAGTGGAGGTGGGCTGCGGAGGTTTTGTGGCAACATCTACAACCAGACTGCTTAGAGACCTGGGAATTAAGGGCCAGAGCCAGCGTTCGGCAATCAAAGCTGTATCAGAGGCGGCAGAAGGCAGCAGTCAGTGGCTCTGGATGAAGAGGAAAGACCCCAGCTGGGCCCCGAAGTGAGAGGGCCAGGAGGTATGCGGTCAACAATGCTTGACTCAGGGAGGAGGACGCCCCTGCCATGCATAGTCCCATGGGATGTTGGCTATCAACAACAAGGCCACTCATATGACTAATTGGGAATGGGACGCAAGCGTAGGATTGATCACCCTGTCGCTAGCCGCCTTTGGGGAGGGTGTATAGTGTGAAAGGCCAAAACACCCTAGGAACCAAAGGTACACTACTGACGATGCGCTCCCCAAATTTCACCACACTCACTGTTCATTAACTCTTGGAAGTGCTTGCACAAAGGATAGTAACATCTCATCCTGTGTTCTTGGAATTATCGACTGCATCCTTATGTAATACATGTATCACTATCCACTTTAACTATGCCACTTTGTTTACATACTCATCTCATATGTATATACTGTACTCGATACCATCTACTGTATCTTGCCTATGCTGCTCTGTACCATCACTCATTCATATATCCTTATGTACATATTCTGTATCCCCTTACACTGTGTATAAGACAGTAGTTTAGGAATTGTTAGTTAGATTACTTGTTGGTTATTACTGCATTGTCGGAACTAGAAGCACAAGCATTTCGCTACACTCGCATTAACATCTGCTAACCATGTGTATGTGACAAATAAAATTTGATTTGATTTGATACTATACTATATACCATCTACTGCATCTTGCCATCTTGATGTAATACATGTATCACTTGCCACTTTAAACAATGCCACTTTTATATGTTTACATACCATACATTACTCATCTCATATGTATATACTTCACCCGATACCATCTACTGCATCTTGCCTATGCGGTTCTGTAACATCACTCATTCATATATTTTTACGTACATATTCTTCATTCCTTTACACTTGTGTGTATAAGGTAGTTGTGAAATTGTTAGGTTAGATTACTCGTTGGTTATTACAAGCATTTCGTTACACTCGCATTAACATCTGCTCACCATGTGTATGTGACAAATAAAATTAGATTTTGAAGTGCCGACTTTTATTTTGAATGTTTCCTCATTACGATATAACAAAAACGTGACGTCATTGCCAGTGCTGCTGCTAGCAGAATAGTTCGCGCTAATTAACGGTTGTCTGGGTCCATTTAACTTTTGTTTCTTATCAGTATATTTCACCCAGATGCAATATTTATTGTTTGTACTGTAGTCATATTTTGTTGGTTTGTTGCCCGCTGATGTTCGCTGGCTGACTGGTTCATCCTGATCCAGGTGAAGATGAAGCGCTGCGATGCCCTCTGATTTTATATCCCTCAGCTCCGATCTCGACCTTAATTCCCCCAAATCCCTTTACTCTAAAGGTAAGAATTATATAAATGTTATCCCTTGTGGCATAAATGCATTTGAACAGTTTTCCATTTTTTTTGGACTATGACTGATTAACTGGTAGATAGCTAGCTAGATAACGTTAGCTAGTTGGCTAGCTAGATAACGTTAGCTAGCTAACGTTAGTACCGTTCGTTGGCTAAAGTATCCAGAGAACTGATGCGCGATAGCTAGTTAGCTAATGTGTGCATGATGGACAAACTATAGGGACCAACTAGCATCTAACGTTAGCTAGCAGCAGGAGGCGTGTTGTGTTATTGTTTTCCCTCGGGGCACTCGTTGTGGTTCGGTCCCATGACTATGGGCGGCGTGATATCTAAACGTTTTCTAAGGTTAGGTTCAAGTTGTATAGTAACAAACGTCTCCTCGATGTATTGTTGAATGTGTCACGATGGTTTAGCTCGTTGGCTACATTAGCCACCATGCTCCATTGCCATGGCCCGGTGAACCAAATACCGAGAATCAGACTAGACCAGTTGGCAAGCATTTAGGCGCGTAACAGGTTAAAACCAGGTCATCTGCCTGGTGTGGACTGCGTGAAAGTGCCCCCCTTTTCGTTGTGTTTCTGATTTTACTATCCATGTGGGTACCAGAAGTCCTCACAAGGATAGTTAAACAAAGAAAATTCAGACAAGAGGGGAAATGTCGCAGGTCCCCAAAAGGAAAAAATGCGACTTTAGGTTTAAGGGTTAGGAGAAATAATATTTTGAATGGGAATCAATTGTTTGGTCACATATGTTACAGTAAATAGCGAATTGGCAGGCCTTGTCAAAAGTTAAGTACGAGTTTTAAGGTAGGTTCAGAAATCACCCTATTCAGAATTATATTTAACATTATAGCTAGCTATATTATCAATATTATCTACTTACCTAATCTTATTGGTTTGAATAACATCTAGTCCCCATATTGAAACAATGTAACCCCTTTCGGTCTGAATAACAAAAGTGAAGTGCATTATATTATTGGTATAATAATAGTAAGGTTGTAAGATAAATGTGAAGCTTGACCTACAAACCAGTTTCTTAGAAACGTCTAATGTCCAAGCCTTGCTGTATCTTGTGTATCTCTGATTAGGCTACTTGGCCAGCTGATGTGGTGGGTGCTGACTGAGTTATGACTGATGCAAAGCTGCTCCTGTGATAACAGCTATGAACAGGCTTCCTTTTCCTCTGTCACTGCTCAGCCCACTCCTCATCCAGTCCAGCTGTGCCCGGAAGTGATCAAACCCTGGGGGGTTCCAGTCAAAATACCTTCTACAGGTGGAAGATAAGACTGGCATATGTTGATAGTGGTGTCAACTCCTTGGTATAACTTGATAAAAAACAGAATTATAGACACACTGCTGTCTTGGTGCATGAGGTCTGCTAGTGGTTTTGAACCTCTCGTCTTATTCCTTATTGGCTAGTCATCTAGGACTAGTTAGGGGCTTGCAGCGAAGGAATGCTACTGTGTGTTTTGAGTTCTGTTTTCTGATGTAGGCCTAATGCAATGCTTTTTTCTTTCTTCTTCTTCTTCTGAACTCTCTTTCCCCACAATCTACAGATGCCCTGTATACGGACTAGCCTACCTGCTGATACAATGGTTCAGACACATCTGTCCAGACCCTGTGTGTTGTACACTAATAACGGCAGTATAGTAAAGGCCCTGGCATGCTAACATGAGCTAGCCATATGGTGCTGCTGTCGAATGTGATGAGGAGTGTGTACCTTATTTATATGACAGTAATTGGCTAAGGGGAATTCATAAATACTTCAAGTGGTTTACTGTAGGTAGATAAAATGTAACCAATAAGGGTTCCATAACTGGCGGCCCATGGGCCGACTTTGGCCCGGGGTGGTTTTATTTGACCTCTCAAGTTTAATGAGCACAAAATATAAACATGTATTATTTATTGTCACTGTTGGACATGAGACTGTAAAAACACTAGGAAATCAGCTCGAAGTGATTTTAATTTAGCAATCTGTTCCCAAGTATTCTCACGCATAATAGACGTGATGGGATACAAATGTAAGCAAGGTTTGAAATTATTGTTTTTGTCGTATTATATCTGTTTGGGCTTCTTGCGGTCAATTTGCAGTTTACAAATTATTTGTAATTATCTTCCGACCATCCGCCCAAAAAACAATCAGCCCATGGATAGACCTGTCTGTGCTATCCATGACCTATTGTATTTCAATGCCTGGCTTTGTATTTGCAGTGAGTGCAGACTGCAGAGTGGGTAGGATCTTTGTCTTTTAATCTCATAGAACCAGACGTGTGTCTAAATATTGCATACAAGCTGTAGCTGTGAAGTCTGTCATGCATGATTACCTATGAGTTAAATATGCATGTTAGAAGACTGGGCATTGCTAGAGACTGGTGGATTTTTGGCACCCAGCTTGTGGGCTGGCAGTTGTAACATAAACACATTTCTGTGTCATCAAAGCAAAGGGCCAGCTGCAAGAGAAAAAAGTAGTCTGACCGTTGGCTTGGCACAGCTTCAGAGCTAGTGTAATGTGAGCAGTGTGTAGCCAGCAGACAGCATAAGTATGTGGTGAGGTAATCGGATTGTAGTAGGGGAGGTATGCAAGACTTGGCTGACTTGTAGGCCTAGGCTAATAAAAGAGAATTGTTATAATCTAGGCCTATTGCTGTGCTTTTTCCCCCCCACATCAAAATCTGTACAAATCACAATCTTTCTGTTGATTTCTTTCACTTCATGCAAACATTATGGGGCTTTTGCAAATGTCTAATTTCCATAGCAAATTAGCAGACCCCACCTAGTATGGAGAACTAGAAGGAGAGAAATACTGTGGTATGGGGGAGCGAATGAGTTTAGTGCCGGGGCAATGGGTTTAGTGCCGGGGCAATGGGTTTGGTGCCGGGGCAATGGGTTTGGTGCCGGGGCAATGGGTTTGGTGCCGGGGCAATGGGTTTAGTGCCGGGGCAATGGGTTTAGTGCCGGGGCAATGGGTTTTGGTGGAGTGTAGTCTACCTCCAACCACATCAAGTAGGTATCGGTCGGTACTTGTAAAAATGTCCATTGTACCTATGGATATTTTTTACAAGTATCGACTGATACCGATTCAATGTAGTCGGAGGTAGGCTACACTGCCGAAACTCATCGTCTCGGGACTCATCTCCATCGAGAATGGTGGAGTTGAGAATTCTTAGTTAAGGTAGGACTAGCCTAAGCCTTTTGGTTTGGTCACTATGCTGCTGGGGTTGACTTATTACAGGCAGATCAGATGACTGCTTGCTAGGCTACATATGCTGGATGGATACGCTGCATATCCACAGCAGATATATCTGTGTCAGGGTGTAGATGAGCTATGTTTCTTAGCAACCAGGCGACCTCTCACTCTTAGTGGTGGTGTTTGGTGCACTTTTAAACCTCCTAATTTCTCTCCTCATCCTCCTCTTCCTCACCAGAGTCTGTGTATGACCTCCTCCCTAAGGAGCTCCAGCTGCAGCCGTCCTCCTCCAAGACAGACACACCCACCATGAGTCAGAAGAGTGGGGGAGAGGCCGGCCCGCCCCCTTCTGCATCCCTGGCCTCAGGTAAGCCCCTCACTCTCAACCCACCAGCCTCACCTAGGATCAGATTACTCTCCTCATAACCTCACCTAGATAATTAGTAGGCAGAACATTAGGCTGACCTTAGATCAGTGTCTAGGGAACAACTCTCCACCCTTCCTGCTGAGTGCCTAGTGGTGGGTGCTAGTGGTGCTCTGTTGTGGGAAATTGAGTCTTCACCTCTGAAGGGCAAATGTAGGCCGTGGTTACTGTAGACAGGACAGGTGTGAGAGAGTGGGAATAAATATAGTTTAAATAAAAAGTGAATGAGCATGGCCTTGGTCTATATATTCCTAAAGTCATATTAGGCTTTAGACTACTGTTGCCTGTAATCTGTCGCTCTAGAATCTATAATCAAAATATAATTAACTTTTGTTTTCATTCGTTTGATTGTTCTATGTTTTCATCTCTCTTACATAGGGAGATGTAAATTAATTAAACCCATCACTAGAGACTGTATTTACTGTCAGTTTCTATTCTCAGATGGTGGGAAGAGGTGAAAAAAGCTGGTTATAATTAGCAAGGCAATTATCTTGTCCTTTTAGCACATCTGAATGCCTGTCTGGTATAGCCTTTCTGTGAAGAAGATAAGATGACGAGCATAAAGAAATATCTCAAGAGATCTTGTATTAGGCCTAGATTAGAACAAAATGATATGTGGTAGTGTCACCTCAGTGAATGGGGTATTAAAACAGAACGTGAAATGGTTTTGAAAATGGAAGAGTACTCATACCCAAGACTAGTAGACCACTTCCTTTTATCACAGGAAGCTGACTGAACTTGGTAGTCTTGTGGCTGCTGTCATTGTGCACAGTAAACCAGAAGTAGGTATAAGTTGACCCTAACCACTGATACAGGCTCCGATATATTCTTAACCCCCTTATTGGTTACTGTTAGGATTGGGGTGTAGGGTAGCCTGTCCCAGATCTATATGTGTTTTAGCCAACTCCTCTGACTCTCCTTGTCATGCCATACATGTGCCAGGCTAGGGTAATCTGATCCTAGATCTGTGGTTACAGTCATCTTCTACCTCAAGCTCAGTTTTCCAAGTCTAGCTTGGGACCTGTCATCGCACTAGCTTTTCACACCAAACATATCTGCCACAGCTGTACTGAAGCACGACAAATCTATGAAGAGACAACTTAAAAAGTTATATCCTCACAACAGTATTTCATTGATTTCATTTGCCGATTGCCAGCAATTTCAGTCATGACTGATCAGCTCTTGTTGCTCATTGGCTGTCTCATTTGTATTGCAGGAAGTTTCCTCCCTCTGAGGCAGGGGGTGGCTGCATATAAAATGGCCTGCAGGTCACTGCTTCATAGGTCAGAGCCTTGTTTATTCTGTTGCCATGGCTACGCTCAGTCCAAACCCAATCCTCCAATTGGCATGTTCAGACCATTGTATAGGCCTAAGACTGTATGCACAAACTGCTCTATCCTCACTCTACATTTAATTTGGCACCGCATCTTTAGTTTGCAAATTTGTTTGTTTAGAGGAAAGTCTTACTGACCAGATTTTGCTGTTTTTTGTTTCTGGCAATGTGTATGTAACAATTTTAGAAGCTTGCTTTAGTTTTTTTAGTAAACAAAGCATGTCAGTTTTGTCACGTTGATTTTTAAAGAGCAAGTTGTAGTAGGAATTAAACATTCCAATGGGGGAAACATGGGGCCTATTTGTACCATTCTCAACTTTAACTTCAGAAATGTTGATCAACACCAGAGAGCTCTGGCATGCACAGTGAGGGAATGTAGCCACACACAAAACATCCTCAAATGAATTTAGAGTTGGGAAGAAAGACATTTTGATAAATCATGGCCAAATTATGCTGTTTGAATGGGACTGCTAGCCTGCCTTGTATTGACATATGTACTAACAATGACATCTTCCACACTCCAGATGACGCCTCCTCCACTTCCAGCCCTTCTCCATCCTCCTCTCAAGACATGGGAGACCCCTGCACCACTGGCCCCAGACCCAGCACAGCCCCCTCTACCTCAGCCATGGAACAGCCCCAGCCCCCCCTCCTCCACCATCCCAGCAGTGCCCCTAGAGAGGGTTCCGGAGACCCAGTGGTTTCAGAGATGCAGGGGGTAGAGGGAGCTCTGTCTACCCTTGGAGGTGGATGCTGCAGTGGGACCAGCTCTGGAACAGGAGGAGGAGACCCAGGAGCAGGGGGGGTGGGAGCCCAGCAGCAGCCGCCCCAGAACACCCCCTCTAAGCGGAGGCCAGTGCTGAGCATCTCTCCCCCTCCAGAGGACCTATTTGATGACAGCAATATGTCCTGCCAGGAGGATCCAGCCCCGGCTGGCCCAGCAGGGCCAGACTCAGAACACAGCAGCAGCATCTGGGCCGACGACTCAGCCTCCAACTTCAGCCTGATCAGCTCCAGCTCCTACAACGACAACACAGAGGTCCCCCGCAAATCCCGTAAACGCACCCCCCGCCAGCGGCCCGGGCCCAAGCCTGCACCCCCAGAGGACAGCATGGACGTGTTTGATGCAGACAGTGCCAAGGCCCCACACTTTGTTCTGTCTCAGCTGGGACCAGACAAGGCCAGCCCCAAGCCCAGGTAGGTTGAATAGAATGCTAGTCCCAATACAACGGCAGAAGTCTTACCAGACTTGATACATATCAATCAAGTATAGTTTATTAAAAATAGATACTTACAAACAAATATAAGAACATGTTTCAGTTTAATACAATACACAAGAAAACAAGATGTGTGTGTGTATGTATGTATGTATATATATATATATATCTCTCAGCAAAAAAAAAACGTCCCTTTTTCAGTACCCTGTCTCAAGGTAATTAATTAAAAACCAAATAACTTCACAGATCTTTCTTTGTAAAGGGTTTAAACACTGTTTCCCATGCTTGTTCAATGAACCATAATAAAATTAATGAACATGCACCTGTGGAACGGTCGATACTAACAGCTTACTGACGGTAGGCAATTATGGTCACAGTTATGAAAACTTAGGACACTAAAGAGGCCTTTCTACTGACTGAAAAACAGTGTCCCTGCTGATCTGTGTGAACTTGCCTTGGGCATGCTGCAAGGAGGCATGAGGACTGCAGATGTGGCCAGGGCAATAAATTGCAATGTCCGTACTGTGAGACGCCTAAGACAGGGAGACGGGACAAACAGCTGATCGTCCTCGCAGTCGCAGACCACGTGTAACAACACCTGCACAGGATCGGTACATCCGAACATCACACCTGCGGGACAGGTACAGGATGGCAACAACAACTGCCCGAGTTACACCAGGAATGCACAATCCCTCCATCCAGTGCTCAGACTGTCCGCAATAGGCTGAGAGAGGCTGGACTGAGGCCTTGTAGGTCTGTTTTAAGGCAGGTCCTCAGCAGACATCACTGGCAACAATTTCGCCTATGGGCACAAACCCACCGTCGCTGGACCAGACAGGACTGGCAAAAAGTGCTCTTCACTGACGAGTCGCGGTTTTGTCTCACCAGGGGTGATGGTCGGATTTGCGTTTATCGTCGAAGGAATGAGCATTACACAGAGGCCTGTACTCTGGAGCGGGATCGATTTGGAGGTGGAGGATCCATCATGGTCTGGGGCGGTGTGTCACAGCATCATTGGACTGAGCTTGTTGTCATTGCAGGCAATCTCAACGCTGTGCGTTACAGGGAAGACATCTTCCTCCCTCATGTGGTACCCTTCCTGCAGGCTCATCCTGACATGCCCCTCCAGCACGGCCAGGCACGACTCGAACACCATCAGTAAATTTGCCGATGAGACAACAGTGGTAGTTGGCCTGATCACCAACAACAACAACGAGACAGCCTACAGGGAGGAGGTCAAGACAAAGGAGATGATTGTGGACTACAGGGAAAGGAAAAGAGGACCGAGCACGCCCCCATTCTCATCGACAGGGCTGCAGTGTTGCAGGTTGAGAGCTTCAAGTTCCTTGGTGTCCACATCACCAACAAACTAACATGGTCCAAGCACACCATGACAGTCATGAAGCGGGCACAACAAAACCTATGCCCCCTCAGGAGACTGAAAAGATTTGGCATGGATCCTCAGATCCTCTAAAGGTTTTACAGCTGCACCATCGAGAGTATTCTGACTGGTTGCATCACTGCCTGGTATGGTAACTGCTCAGCCTCCGACCGTAAGGCACTACATAGGGTAGTGCGAATGGCCCAGTACATCACTGGGGCTAAGCTTCCTGCCATCCAGGACCTCTTTACCAGGTGGTGTCAGAGGAAGGCCCTGAAAATTGTCGAAGACTCCAGCCACCCTAGTCATAAACTGTTCTCTCTGCTTCCACACGGCAAGCGGTACCGGAGCGCCAGGTCTTGGTGCAAGAGGCTTCAAAACGGCGTCCAAGCCATAAGACTCCTGAACATCTAATCAAATGGCTACCCAGACTATTCACATTGCCCCTCCCCTCTCCACACCACTGCCACTCTGTTGTCATCTATGTATAGTCACTTCAATGAACTCTACCTACATGTACATACTACCTCAACTAATGGACAGTGCAGTTTTTGCTACTGCATTGTCAGTTAGGGGCTCGTAAGTAAGCATTTCACTGTAAGTCTACACCTGTTGTATTCGGGGGATGTGACGAATAAAATTTGATGGAACTTGTTCAGTTTATGTCTGTTATATGTTATTTCCATACAAATATGTACACGTTAAGTTTGCTGAAAATTAACACAGTTGACAGTGAGATGACGTTTATTTTTTGCTGAGTTTATATAGATGTATAGTATCAGTCAAAAGTTTGAATACACCTACTCATTCCATGGTTTTTCTTTATTTGTACTATTTTGTACATTGGAGAATAATAGACATCAACTATGAAAACACATTTGGAATCATGTAGTAACCAAAAAAAGTGTTAAACAAAGCTGTCATCAAGGCAAAGAAGCCACCCTTTGCCTTGATGACAGCTTTGCACAGTCTTGGCATTCTCTCAACCAGCTTCACCTGGAAAGCTTTTCCAACGATCTTGAAGGATGTCCCACATGTGCTGAGCACTTGTTGGCTGCTTGTCCTTCACTCTGCGGTCCAACTCATCTCAATTGGGTTGAGGTCTGGTGATTGTGGAGGCCAGGTCATCTGATGCAGCGCTCCATCACCCTCCTTGGTCAAATAGCCCTTACCCAGCCTGGATGTGTGTATCAGTCTTGGAATTGTGTCAACTAGCTACTCAACTCGCTTTACTTGTGACATATTGTTAAATGCACTAAAGTGGGAGAATGGAACATATTGAAGATGCACATGCTCATGCCCAGAATCCCGTCAGGGATGTTCTTGTCCCATCGCACTCTAGCGACTCCTGGGTTGTGTTTGGGAGGACAGACGGCTCTCGACCTTCGCCTCTCCCGAGTCCGTACGGCAGTTTCAGCAATGGGACAAGACTGTAACTACCAATTGGATACCACGAAATTGGGGAGAAAAAAGGGGTAAAATAAAAAATATTTTGGCCTGAACAAAAATATAAATACACAAAAAGCGTGTTTCTCCAAAAATGTTTTGTTTACACCCCTGTTCGTGAGCATTTCTCCTTTGCCAAGATAATCCATCCACCTGACAGTGTCAAGAAGCTGATTAAACAGCATGATCATTACACAGGTGCACCTTGTGCTGGGGAGAATAAAAGGCCACTCTAAAATGTTATGTTTTGTCATGACACAGATTTCTCAAGTTTTGAGGGAGCGTGCAATTGGTATGCTGACTGCAGGAATGTCCACCAGAGCTGTTGCCAGATCATTTCATGTTAATTACTCTACCATAAGTGGCCTCCAACATCATTTTAGAGAATTTAACAGTGTCTCCAACCGGCCTCACAACCACAGACCATATGTAACCACACCAGCCCAGGACCTCCACATCCGGCTTCTTCACCTGCGGGATCGTCTGAGACCAGCCACCCGTAGAGCTGATGTAACTGTGGGTTTGCACAAACTGTCAGAAACCATCTCAGGGAAGCTCATTTGAGTGCTTGTCGTACTCACCAGGTTCTTGACCTGACTGCAGTTCGGTACCGTAACCGACTTCAGTGGGCAAATGCTCACCTTTGGTGGCTACTGGCATGCTGGAGAAGTTTGCTCTTCACAGATAAATCACGGTTTCAATTGTACCGGGCAGATGGCAGACAGTGTATTGTGTCGTGTGGGTGAGCCCCGTGGTGGGGTTATGGTTTGGGCATGCATAAGTTACGGACTAAAATAATTGCATTTTATTGATGGCAATTTGAATGCACAGAGGTGCCTCCATCACCATGTTTCAGCATGATAATGCACGGCTCCATTAGAAGAGTGAGAACATTCCAAAGGCTACAATCAACAGCCTGATCAACTCTATTCCGAAGGAGATGTCGCGCTGCATGAGACAAATGGTGGTCACACCAGATACAGACATGTTTTCGGATCCATGCCCCTACTTGTGTTTTTTTTTAAGGTATCTGTGACCAACAGATATATTTATGTTCCTAGTCATGTGAAATCCATAGATTAGGGCTTAATGAATTTATTTGTGTTGCGTGTTCTCCAGTTCTCTGGAGGCTGGGTGCCTGCTGAAGGGATGTCTTCTGTCAGGTCAGTACCCCCAGAAGAGTGAGGGTAAGGAGCTGAAGATCCTGTTGCAGCCAGAGACCCAGCACCGGGCACGCTACCTGACCGAGGGCAGCCGCGGCTCTGTCAAAGACCGCACCCAACAGGGCTTCCCCACGGTCAAGGTGAAAAGCTTTCTTTTTCCAACCATTTTAAATAAACCATATAAGTCATTAGGTTGATTTGTCTGTTAAGCTGTGTTGCACTCTCAACTCTACTCACCATCTTCTCTCTCCAGTTGGAGGGTGTCAGTGAGCCGGTGGTGCTGCAGGTGTTTGTGGCCAGTGACACAGGCAGAGTGAAGCCTCATGGGTTCTACCAGGCCTGCAGGGTGACAGGCCGCAATACCAAAGCCTGCAAAGAAGTGGACATCGAGGGAACCACTGTCATAGAGGTCCCCCTGGAGCCCAGCAACGCCATGTCACTGGCGTAAGGGACTCATTAATTGAGTTAATGAAAATTGATGCATTGTTGAAATATCATATGTTACTGTGTGTTTGTTTCACCATCTGAACATTTTGTAACATTGAATCTTGACAGGGTTGACTGTGTGGGGATCCTGAAGCTGCGTAACGCGGACGTGGAGGCTCGTATTGGGGTTGCCGGGTCCAAGAAGAAGAGCACCCGGGCCAGGCTGGCCTTTAGAGTCAACATCCCCCATGCTGATGGGTCTGTCCTTACCCTGCAGACCACCTCCTCACCCATCCTCTGCAGTGAGTCTACCACCGTATTCATACAAACACAAATAGCTATTGGGTATCCAGACTTTAAAGTAAATTTGGATGTATATATGCTTGTTTGATGTTCATTCAATGCAGTGTGTTCATGTCGGGCTGGAACAAAAGCTGACACAACACGTAGCTCCATTAGTAGGGTTTTGTGGACCGCAATTATTCATAATCTGCTGTGTCCTTCCCCAGCCCAGCCAGCGGGGGTGCCAGAGATCCTGAAGAAGAGTCTCCACAGCTGTTCAGTGAGAGGAGGAGAGGAGCTCTTCATCATAGGGAAGAACTTCCTCAAAGGAACCAAGGTCATATTCCAGGAGAACCCAGCAGGTACCAACACTAACCTGCCTGTCTTCTTCCTTTCGTTCCTGTCCTCTTTTCCCTTTCCTCATATCCCTTTCTGTGATGTCTCCTCATTGAGTGGCTTTAAAAATCTCTCTCTCTCTATATATATATATATATTGATAAAACATTGATTCGTTTCCAGATGATAACTTGTGGCAGGCCGAGGCAGAGATTGACATGGAGCTGTTCCATCAGGTAGCCCATTGATATCATTGCATGAGAGATGCATACGGATCACGAGCTGACTTTGCCCTAATGATGATGTTGTTTCCTCTAGAATCATGTGATAGTGAAGGTTCCTCCCTACCACAACCTGTCTGTCTCCTCTCCTGTCTCTGTGGGCGTCTACATCATGACCAATGCCGGGAGGTCACATGACGTACAGCCCTTCACATATACCCCAGAATCAGGTGTGCCCTGCTATGAAAGGAGTGATGAAGGGTTCACTAAGGCTCCCTCTATGGTATACAAGGCGTGTGTTTCTCTCTCTTGGTCAACCTGCTTTTTTGTTCTTTCCCACACCAGAGCACTCCCTGGACGTGTCTGTGAAGACAGAGGGGTCTTCTCTGGCTAAGGCCTGCAATTTCCAGGACCAGAACAAGTCTCTGGCCTCTGACCCTGCCCAGTCTGCTGGTGAACTGGTCAAACGACAGGAGGTCACCCCTATGGAGGTCTCCAGCAATACCCCATCCACAGCACTCTTCAAGGTAGGAGAAATATACCGGTTATGTTTATCCCAGGATCCTTGATTGTACATTTAGATTAGGTGGTTTGGCTGGGACGTCACTCTTCAGTTGTATCAATAAAAGAAGACATCGGGATCTAGAGTCATTGGGAAAATTGTAGGGAAGTGTGTAGACTCTAGAAAATATTTAATTCCTCTCTTTTTGTCTCCTTCCTTTAGCCGTCATCTGACACCCTCGTCTCGGTCCAGCAAACCCTGGAGCTGAGCTCCAGCACCCCGCCTAGCACTGAGTCCTTCCCCAGCCCCATGCCTCTCCAGTCTGGGGAGGTTGACTTCCCCCAGTCCCCAGTCTTCCCCTCCCTGGAGCCCCTCTGCACCATCCAGAAGCAGGACATCGCCCCCACTACCTCCTTCCCTGTCTCCAGCGACAACACCACCCTCCCCCCTGTCCCCACAGAGGTACCCCAGCAGTTCCTCCGGGACCCCCAGGAGAGCCTGCCTCAAGATTCCTCCAACCCCAGCAGTGAGGTGGTGGTAGTGGGCATGTCGCAGATGGCACAGTCCCAGCTCCCCCTGTTCCCCCAGGACGGGGTGGCACAGTCCCAGATCCCCCTGTTCCCCCAGGACGGGGTGGCACAGTCCCAGATCCCCCTGTTCCCCCAGGACGGGGTGGCACAGTCCCAGATCCCCCTGTTCCCCCAGGACGGGGTGGCACAGTCCCAGCTCCCCCTGTTCCCCCAGGACGGGGTGGCACAGTCCCAGATCCCCCTGTTCCCCCAGGACGGGGTGGCACAGCTGGAGAGGGCAGTAAGGGAGCTCCAGGCAGGGGGAAGTGACCTGGTACAACAGGTTATGGAGGCAGCAGTGGCTCAACAGCAGCTCAACTCAGTGTTGTACAGCCCCACACCCTCCACTGACTCACTGCAGCAACACGTACAGGACACCATGAACAGCCTGAGACTGGGGGGAGCTGAGGGCTCTCTGGCCACACAACACCTACAGATACAACAGCAACAACAGCAGATCCTTGGCAACATGCATCAACAGCAGCAGCAGTTACATCAACAGCAAGTCCTTGGCAACATACAGCTACAACAGCAATTATTATTACAGCCACAGGATCAACAACTGCAGCAACAGATACTGGGTAACCTACAACAACATCAACAGTTTCAACAGCAGCAGCAGGTACTTGGCAACATACAGCTACATGATCATCAACAACTTCAGCAGCAGCAGCAAGTACTGGACAACCTACAACATCAAAACCAAGCACTAGGCAACCTGCAACAGCACCAGCTACATCAGCAACAGTTACAACAGCAGCTCCAGACTGAGTTCCTCCAGCCCCAGATCCACTCCTCATCTCAGCCCCAGCAGCAGCCTGTGTCTCTCCTCCAGCAGACTGGGGAGCTGCTCACCATCCAGACCTCCAGCTTCCCCCAGGAGCCCCCCTCCCACTCCTCTCCTCCCCAGCAGCTCTTCCAGTCCCCCAGGCCTCTGTCAGAGACCTCCAGCCCCCAGCACCAGGCAGCCCTGCTGCAGAACACTCTGACTGTGCTGACCAGTGGTAGCCTCAGTCAGGAGCAGCAGGCCACAGGGTCCACACTGTTCCTTTCTCCCAACACCCTCTCTAACCAGGGTAGTCAACAGCAGCTAGCGTTCCTGTCCTCCATGGAGACATCAGCCTGTGAGCCCCAGACGATGTCAATGTTCCAGGCCCAGCAGCAGCAGAGCACCCCCATGGACCATCAGCAGTCCCTTCAGCAGGCACAACTACAGCAAACCCAGCAGCTTCCCATGGCTCAGCAGAGCTCCTTGTTCCAGACTAGCATTCTGCCCCCCAGCCAGCACCCTCAGCCCCAGCCCACCGGCCTCCTTCTCTGCACCGCCTCCCTCAAACCCCAGGCTCTGCCCCCAGCCCTCCTCTTTAGTACTCAGGCCCAGGGCCCCTCCATGGGCAACAGCACCCCTTGCCCCCAGGACACCCCTGCTTCCCTCTTGTTCTCCCAGCCCACCATGGTGGGGGTCAGGGTTGAGGTAGCCCAGACGGACCCAGTGGAGCCCATGTTATTCCAGGACCAGAGCTCCTCTGTAGGGGGGACCCCTGCCTCCAGAAATACCCCTCCGCAGGGTCTGTTCCAGGGGCCGCAACCTATGCAGGTGGGCTCCAGCTCAGTTAATGGCCCTCCCAGCCAGCAGGGGGATCTGTTCCTGCCACAGGGTTCTCTTTCTGGTCTGCAGGGCAGCATGGCTACACAGGAACTAGGAAACCAGGCTGCAGCAGGGGAAACTATCTTTGTAATGCAGAGTGGGCTGGGGGTTGTGGGACTGCAAAGTACCACATCCTCCCCTGGTAAGAGACCCCCAGAGCAGCTGTTCCAGACGGGAGTGAGCGGGAACGTTGGCCAGCCAGGAGGACAACCCAACCTGTTTGTGTTTGGCCTCCAGAACGGTGAGACTGCTTTACCTGACAGGATCAGTACTCCGCATGGACAATAGTAGAGGAATATTTACTTACTTGATATATAATACCCCAATTGATACATTTTAAGACATCCTTGTGTGACATCCTTCTTTCTCCTCAGATTCCTCCCAGCTGATGACGTCCTCTGGTTCTACAATGTCTGCGCAGGGCCAGCCCCAAAACCACAACCCTTTGCAGGCCAGCCACATCCAGCCTCTCATGGACCCAAACATGGCCCAGACCGCCACGCCCATGCAGACTAATCTTCAGACACCCATGCAGACTGGTCTACAAAACGCCATGAGTAGCTTAGAAAATGCCTTGCAGGCTAACCTACAGACCCCAATGCAGACCAACATACAGACTACCATAGAAACAACCCCCATGCAGACCAACCTCCAGACCCCCATGCAGACCAACCTCCAGACCCCCATGAGCGCCTCCCAGAACATGGAGAAGATAGAGGACCTACTGGAGAGCCTACAGGAGCAGTGATCTTTACTGGGACCACCGACACACTGATGGGGGTTCTAGTGACTTCTGCCCACTCTTTGAACCGCAGACTGGGCCAGGTTGTGTCTGCTGCTTACAATACAACCCCTCCAAGAAACACAGATATGGAGAATAGGGGTAGAGATGTCTGGCCATGCTATGAACCCCCTAAGAACATGAAGTAATGAAGACATTTTAAAGATTTAGTCAGATGTGCTTGTGTACCCCTAGCTCATATTTTGATGAGTGTCTGTACATGCATTGATAGACAGACGGCCGGGCAGACTGCGTTATGATGGATTGGTTGAGTGACTACTCCTCTTGCTGGATCAGAGGACATTAACTTCTGTATCCATCAGTCTCACATGCAGTGGTTCTTCTATTTCATACTGTGTTATTGATGGCCTAACATGGGGGGGATACAGAAAGCCGGAGCAAAAGAGAAAGACAGATGGTGGATAGATTGTGAGATTTAAAAGCGAGAGAGTGAAAGAGAAGGGCAGGCAGATGAAGGCATCTTACTGTGTTCTTGTGAGTGTCCACCACAGCTTCAGTCAGATCATACAGCAGTCAGTGTATCTGTCCAACATATCTCATATCTCTTCTTTTGGCAATTCCCATAGTCTGCATTTAGTTGTGTATTAGTACACACAGGCTTTCTCCATTGTAAATGCTTAGTTTGCGTATGTTCTGCAACTTTTGTTTGTGGGGGGATTTTAGAATTGGATTTGGAAGCATTTCCAGTATATTGTGAACGGAAGGATGCTTTCTACTGGGGAAAGTGAAGCGTTGTGTGGTGTTCTAAACATTAAGCACTTTATAAACTGTCTTGTGTGACCAGCCAATCCTTATCCATCCAGAGACTCTGGGGTTAGAGCACATGTACTTGTTGACCTCCATTTAAATAATCATTTGTAAATGCTTTTTGTCACGGTATACATTTTAACACATTGTCCATGCATTTATACATTTTAACACATTGTCCATGCATTTATACATTTTAACACATTGTCCATGCATTTATACATTTTAACACATTGTCCATGCATTTATACATTTTAACACATTGTCCATGCATTTATACATTTTAACACATTGTCCATGCATTTATACATTTTCACCATATTTTTGGAGATTTTTCTAAAGATGTTTTTGTCTTAGTATTGAATTCATCTGGAGCCTATTTATATCATGTGATCCAGCCAGTGTCTGTCAATTCAGTCGGATTTCCCATAGTGAGTATACAGTCTTCGTTTTGATGTCTGTGTGTAACTAGCTCCTGTTCGTAGGCTTGCATATCTCTGCCTACACCCCACAAAACATTTATAATTTAAGTCGATACATTGTGTGTACACATACATGAGTGAGTGTGTCATTTTTCTAAAAGATTTACAGCATATTGCTATCTGTAGCCTACAATTTACTGTGTACTGTAACAATCTGCGTAATTTAACAGACTGTGTTTTACCCTGTCTTGTGTGTGGTTGTAGTTTTTAGTTGGTTTCTGGTTCATGTACTGCCAGATGTTGAACTAGTACTGCCAGTGTTCAGGGCAGAGCTGTGCGAAATAGACACGCAGTACCTCTCCCATGCAACGTCACTAGGGACTCACAGCAACACAAAGGCTGTTCCAATATCCGCACTAGCATACCATTTCCTATGGACTTCCACAGCCAAAGTAGTCTATTGGTATGCTATGCCTGTATGGGCATTGGAACATGCGCTTAAAATCTCTTACTTTGGTTGTTTAGACGGGCCACTCAATTCTGATCTTTTTCCACTAATTGGTCTTTTGACATCAGATCTTTTTCAGTGCTGATCTGATTGGTCAAAAGACCAATTAGTGAAAAAAATGTAAATTGGTCTGCCTATCTAAACACAGCCATGGAGAGAGCCATTCTCATGTTATCTATGGTGCTATGTGCAGATGTGATGGACACTTCTAATGCGATGTTTATACTAATATTTTATACTCATATCAACAAAACTGATATTAATCTTGTGGTTCAGTCTTGTGTTTCTATAGCGATGGCTGTGAGCAGGCAGCGTGAGGGGAGTGTATCTGGACTTACTGAAAACAAATGTTCTGTTCAAAACATCCTAATGTTTGTTAACTCATTTACTCAGTTTGTTTACTCTTTTTTTAAACTACTTTAAATCATGCAGCTTTCATGGATATTAACATTGTGTTTTTGTACAAATATTTTAAAATGACATTTGTATGGTACTCTCCCAACAGTTTTGCCTCTTCTGTCATTTCCATGCAAATTAATATGCATTTGAACCCATGTTGCTCTACCCTGCTTTAGATGAAAGGTGATACTGCTATTCCATATCCAATAAGCAGTAGTCTGTTTGACAGATTGACATAAACAGATGGAATGACAACTTTTCAGTTGTTGCTCAGATCCCTATATGCTCATGTAGGCATTTGACATTTCATATTTTCTCATTCTGTCCTGAGAAAGTATCTAGTCCATATACAGATGTTTTCACCCATGAGTCAGATTACATGATGGTCTGATGTACAGTATATAATTGTTAAAACGTTGGACGAACTCCAGTGTACAGTTAGGTGTGTATACTACCAGATGTCTTCATGTAGAACACGGGCCAACAGTAGTAAACTCATTCTAAGCTAACCATACATTTTGAAATGGACACCGTTCCAGCATAGAAATAAGTTATTTATTCTCACAGATAATGTATAGTATTTTGAACACAATTGGTTTCACCTATCCAAAATGTCAGTTTGTCCTAAACACAATAGATGATCACATCTCTAAATACTGATGTTCAAGCCTCCATTCCATTTCAATGGGGGATTTTCAAGAGCACATAATGTGGCATAGTAATACCATACAAATAGATGAAGCCAACCTTGAGTATCTCCTCTCTGTGATGAATGTAGCTTTACCTCAGTGAGAAATCTGTTAGTACCAGACCAATTCCACTGTTTTTAGAGAAAATTTGAGGTATCCTAATATTGACCCTTTGGTACGTTGGACGTGTGGAAATGCATTATTTTGTGGTTCTAATGTCTGGTTTCATGTTCCAAGACCTCCTGTCACACTCACTTCGATGTATCTATTTCTTAACTGTTTGAATTCATCACATTCATCTGAAAATACTAGCTAAAAAGTTCACTTTGAAGTGGAAAAATAGCACACACATGGTCTCCATCCACAAATCAGTTGTCACTATCTCATGTGAAAATGAATATCCATGTTGAAATGTGAGATAGGGGGGATCAGTTGTGAAGTTCTGTGTGCCTTGAAAAACCATCAGTGTAGTATGTTTACCAGATTCCCTTTGTGTCGTGAGTCAAGACTGCACATCTCCGCTGTCTAATGTTCTATGTCTAGATGAACTCTGACTTGTCATTCTTCAGTCTAGTGTCAGCGATCTGCTTTTAGTTCCATGACCACCTTAACCAATGCAGTGTGATTTAATGTCATCCATCCCTGGTTGCAATACTACAAATGTGATCACCTTCACTCTTGAACTGCTGTGCAGCTTAACACAAACTGTATACATGTTTGTTTCTATCCTAATTTCAGGACTGTTGAGATTCATAGTTGTGAGATGGAAAAGGAAGGTGATTGTTCCGATTAGATGTTGCAGAAAGCTCTTGTTGGTGTGTGCTTGTCAGTATTACTGTTGCTGTGAAGAGCTTGACATGAGATCAAAAGGAGAAGTGATAAGCGTTTATCAGTATCTATTCAGGCAATGCGTCAGAAGTTACCCTCTGTTTTGTCATACATATGAAATGTATTTTTGTGATATATTTCTCATTCTGCTGCTACATGATGAGTAAATAAAGATGAAGGTCTTTGCTTCAACTGTTTTCTTCTGGGTCAATGGTGGCTGGATATTAAAATGTATTTTTAAAAATCAAATACAAGATGTAGTGACATAAGTAGGCCTAATAGTTCTACATTTGAACAAAGTATCTGCACAAGTATACTAAACATTTCACACGTTTTACAATACATCAGAAATGTATATTTGAACTCGAGGGGAATTTCAGTCATGTCATTTCCATCGATTCCAGAAGGTTCATTTGATCACTGCTGAGGCTCCTGGGTCGTACTTCCAAGCCAGTCACTCTGCAAAGAGAAAAATAAATGGTCTTTGACATACCTTTTTTACTAGGCTAGTTAATACATTTTTGGGGGTTTGAAAATGACTTAACTGCAAAAAAGTCAACCTTTTCCCAACATACTGAGCCAATTGACACTTAAATATCATATTTCATAATTTTGTAGGAGGAAAATGTCATGTTGAGGGTTCTTGAATCCTTTTATCTTAAAATGCAATGTGTTATACATTAAGGATTTTATGTAGTTGTAAACAGCTGGTTCGTGTCCACCGTGAGATCGGAGGCTTGGCACTCAACATTAAGGAGATAAATTGGGGGCAAGGACCTGCAATAGCCTAGCGCCCTGTCCGGGGGGTGTACTTGTACATCAAACTGCCTCACACTACAGCAACGGGAGATGGGCTCCAGCTCGCACAAGCATGTTTTATTTAAACCCCAAAAATTAATGGATTTTTTGTTGTGGTTGATTAATTAATTACATCAGTTTGGGCAGTCTACATTGTGGATCATTCAGTACAGCTGAGAACAATTTCACTCCTGAGTCTCCTGGATCGTTCCCATTCAGATCCAGCTGCCACATGCGTGAGGGGGTTGACTTCACAGCTGAAGCCAGAGAAGCAAAGCCTTCCTCTGTGATTGCACAGTGCAAAAGCCTGCAGAGGAGAAGAGAGAAGCACCTCACTATCGCAACTCTATGCAGTTGGAGATTTGTTTAGCATGGGTGGAGAATAGTCAGAGTATGCAGAAAATATGATGCATGTTGTTAAGCATTGCTTATGTCAAAACACCAGGTTGTTTTACATTCCTAGAGATGTGCAGAACCATTCATTTTGAACACAAAGCATGACTGATTGTGACTAATGTTCATAACCATACTGTTGATTACAGGCTGATGCATACATAAGCCTGATATGGCCTTTACAGAAAATATTGTAGTTTTGAAACTGCAGTAACAGTGCATACTGCGGTTATACTGCAATCTTTTTTCGAAAGGGGGGGCTGTGTGTGATTCACTCATGTTTAGTTGCGACAGTACATTTCTAGAGATACAACTGCAAGTATCATTTAAACCACACAAGGCATGATATTCAGTGACTCAGATAATGTATGTATTATCTTTAGTGAGGCAATGTAGATTAGTGATTCATCTGCTGTACAAAATATACTGCAGGACTCACAACATGCTCAGACAATGTTCATATTGATAACAAGCTGATGTATACAGAAAAGCTTGATATAGTTATACAGTTGTATTTGTGTGCAAGTTCAACAGGTGGCAATAGCACTTCATTAAACAGATGAACATTATTGATGTTTAGTTGAAAATATTCACCTCAGTATCTCCAGCTGACAGAGTGGATGCTTCAGTACAGCAGAGAGCAGCTTCACTCCTGAGACTCCTGGGTTATTGCAGCTGAGGTCCAGCTCTCTCAGGTGTGAGGGGTTTGACCTCAGAGCTGAAGCCAAAGCAACACAACCTTCCTCCTTAATTCTACAGTTTAACAAGCTGTGTGGAGAGAATTAATGATATATCAACACGGTATGATTTCAATTCATATGATCTTGGTTACATACATTAATAATGACTATCAACTTTGTAATTATTCTATTCACATGTAATGCACTGTGAAGAACAGTATTCAGTTGTAATGCTTAATTCAGTGCACAAGTCAGTCTATAAAAATCACCAACAATAATGTTTGCTGTAGAGAAACTGGATCAAAGGTTTTATATCTAGTCATCTTAACAGTCACCTTAATTTCTCCAGTTTGCAGCGTGGATCCTCTAGTACAGCAGAGAGCAGCTTCACTCCTGAGTCTCCTGGTTTATTGTTGCTGAGGTCCAGCTCTCTCAGGTAGGAGGGGTTTGACCTCAGAGCTGAAGCCAAAGATGTAGATCCTTCCTCTGTAAGACCACAGTCTGACAGTCTGCAGATATAAAGAGATGGTATGATATCCATCAGCCTAAGTCATTGATTAAGGTGGGTGTGGCATGAGCAGGCAGTGATCAACAATGTATTTTACACTGATAGTAAAATATCAAAATAGGCTTTTACATAAAAAATATTTTGTGCAAAATATCTTTATGTAAAGTATGTTATCTATTGGAAAAAAAAAACAATTTTAGACAATATTCAAAACGGAAATGTTTACAATTAGTTTCCCTGCTCACTTCAGTGTTGCCAGTTTACAGCGTGGATCATCCAGTAGAGCAGAGAGCTGCATCACTCCTGAGTCTCCTGGTTTATTGTTGCTGAGGTCCAGCTCTCTCAGGTGGGAAACGGGGATTGACCTCAGAGCTGAGAACAAAGCACAGCGTTTCTCTTCAACGTCACATCCTGATAGCCTGTAGATACAGGAGAAAACCTGTTAACTGACACCAATCACATATTACTAATCAGGTTTTAAATACAGATGAGTTTCTTTCCAAAATGCTATATATTTAGTGGCCAGTTTATTAGGTCCGGTCCATCTAGTACCGGGTCGGACCCCCTTCGCCTAAAGAACAGCCTACATTCTTCTGGGCATGGAAAAGTTGCTCAATTGGTATCAGGGGACCTAATGTGTGCCAGGCAAACATTCCCCACACCATTACACCCCTGCCACCAGCCTGAACGATTGACATCAGACAGGATGGGGCCATTGATTCATGCTGCTTATGCCAAATCCTAACTTTGCCATCAGCATGATGCAACAGGAACCGTGATTCGTCAGACAAGGCAATGTTTTCCCACGTTTTAGCTGATAGGAGTGGAACCCGGTGTGGTCGTCTGCTGTAATAGCCCATCCGTGACAAAGACCAATGAGTTGTGCGTTCTGAGATGCCGTTCTGCACACCACTGTTGTACTGCTCCATTATTTGCCAGTTTGTGGCTCGCCTGCTAGCTTGCACAATTCTTGCCATTCTCCTTTGACCTCTCATCAACGAGTTGCTTTCGCCCACAGGACAGCCGCTGACTGGATGTTTTGTTTGTTGCACCATTCTGAGTGCGTGAAAAACCGAGTAGGCAGGCCGTTTCTGAGATACTGGAACGGGCATTCCTGGCACTGATGATCATACCACGCTCAAAGTTGCTTAGGTTAATGGTTTTGCCTATTCAAACGTTCAACTGAACACTAACTGAATGCCTCGATACCTGTTTTATATAACAAACCATGGCCACCTGACTCACTGTCTGTAGGAGTGAACCATTTTCGTGAATGGGGTGGTCTACCTACTGAATGTATATCCATTTTCAGAAATGGTAAATAGCTTTTATTGTTTAAAGAACTTAGTGAAATAACACACATCTCTTTTCATATCTAATCATGGCATGGGCTTGTTCAATTACAATTATTTGTTTGAAATCATTTGGTTACATTTCAGAGAGACAAAATCATGTTTATTTGCAAAACACAATATATGCGCCTCACTCTCAGAGAAATAAGTAGCACTGCTAGGTTTTACAGTCAAATTTAACACAACTAGATTTTTTTAGAAAGAACTGTACACATTTGTGACATCAACATTTTAAAACATGAATTAATACAGTAACATGTGTTCTGTATGTAAAATATTTACATTGGACATTTAGCAAATGCTCTTATCCAGAGCGACTTACAATTAGTGTATTCATCTTAAGATATGGTAGCTAGGTGAGACAACCACATATCACAGTCACATATACAGGGTATGAAGATTCCATTCCAGCTAAACAATATATATATATATATATATAGGGTTTACCCCCCCCAAAAAAACATTTTAATACACACCTCAAATTTATAATAAAAATAAATCTGAGAACAGTAATATTTGACACACTTTAACCTCTCAGTGATCCCTTCACACCCATATTGCTGGAGAAAAAACACACAATTCTTTAAAGAATTGGTGGATATAACATTTTGGAAATATACTCTTCAGATGCTAATATCTTAATAGTTATCATCTAATGGTTATTTGGTAACACGACCAGGGACATAAAACCCATATGGTTCAGTTATGTGTATTGTTCACTCTGTAGATTATTCCTCAGTAGCTGTACAACATAACAATAAAAACTTGAATTAACTAAACCATATAGGTTTCTTGTTGAGTCCATTTAGGATGATGAGAGTAATTAGTATGTTTAATTCAGTGAGTCACATTATCTATAATTTCAATTTTGTATCTTGAGTTATTGCCATACACTCACCTTAGTTTCTCCAGTTTAAAGAGTGGATTATTTAGTACAGAGAAGAGAGGCTTCAAATTTGAGTCTTCTGAGAATTGCAGGTCCAGTTCTCTCAGGTGTGAAGGGTTTGATCTAAGAGCTGAACCCAGAGAAGCGAAGTCTTGCTCTGGGACACTACAGCTGCAGATAGAGAAAGATTATATCATAATTCATTCTGTTTACATTGATCTGCATTATTCATTTATGGGATAGAATACTACACTCTTAGAAGAAAAGATGCTATCATAAAAGGGTTCTTCAGCTGTCCCCATAGGAGAACCATTTAAATAACCCTTGGTTCCAGGTAGAACCCTTTTGGTTCACAGTAGAAATGTTTTGGGTTCCGTGTAGAACCCCGTTTCTTCCTGGAACAAAATAGGGTTCTCCGATGGGGACAGCCAAAGAACCCTTTTTTCTAAGAGTGCAGTTATTCTGACAATATCTGGAAAATAGAACATTGTGTTGACTTTAATTTCTAAGATGTGAGACGGGCCTTGGTTGCATTTCAAATTGTCAAAATAGTGTGCTACTACCAATCATTAAGATAAGTTATCACCTCACATCAGTTTCTCCAGTTTACAGCGTGGATCCTTCAGTGCAGCAGAGAACAGCTTCAGTCTAGAGTCTTGTGAGTAACTAGCCACATTCAGCTCTCTCAGATGTGAGGGGTTTGACCTCAACGCTGAGGCCAGATAAGAAAAGCCTTCCCCTTGATAATCAGAGTGAGGGAGACAGAGTCTGCAGACAAAGAGAGAAGCTCTTCATTCACTACTACAGTAATATACAGTAACATAATACATACAATGCCACAACTATTACGCTTGTACTCACTCCACTCTTACTGCTACATACAGTGGGGAAAACAAGTATTTGATACACTGCTGATTTTACAGGTTTTCCTACTTGCAAAGCATGTAGAGGTCTGTAATCATAGGTACACTTCAACTGTGAGAGACGGAATTTAAAGAAAAAATCCAGAAAAATCACATTGTATGATTTTTAAGTAATTCATTTGCATTTTATTGCATGACATAAGTATTTGATCACCTACCAACCAGTAAGAATTCCGGCTCTCACAGACCTGTTAGTTTTTCTTTAAGAAGCCCTCCTGTTCTCCACTCATTACCTGTATTAACTGCACCGGTTTGAACTCATTACTTGTATAAAAGACACCTGTCCACACGCTCAATCAAACAGACTCCAACCTCTCCACAATGGCCAAGACCAGAGAGCTGTGTAAGGATATCGGGGAAAAAAATTGTAGACCTGCACAAGGCTGGGATGGGCTACAGGACAATAGGCAAGCAGCTTGGTGAGAAGGCAAAAACTGTTGGCGCAATTATTAGAAAATGGAAGAAGTTCAAGATGACGGTCAATCACCCTCGGTCTGGGGCTCCACGCAAGATCTCACCTCGTGGGGCATCAATGATCATGAGGAAGGTGAGAGATCAGCCCAGAACTACACAGGACCTGGTCAATGACCTGATGAGAGCAGGGACCACAGTCTCAAAGATAACCATTAGTAACACACTACGCCGTCATGGATTGAAATCCTGCAGTGCACGCAAGGTCCCCCTGCTCAAGCCAGCGCATGTCCAAGCCCATCTGAAGTTTGCCAATGATCATCTGGATGATCCAGAGGAGGAATGGGAGAAGGTCATATGGTCTGATGAGACAAAAATAGAGCTTTTTGGTCTAAACTCCACTCGCCGTGTTTGGAGGAAGAAGAAGGATGAGTAGAACCCCAAGAACACCATCCCAACCGTGAACAATGGAGGTGGAAACATTCTTTGGGGATGCTTTTCTGCAAAGGGGACTGGACGACTGCACCGTATTGAGGGGAGGATGGATGAGGCCATGTATTGCGAGATCTTGGCCAACAACCTTCCCTCAGTAAGAGCATTGAAGATGGGTCGTGGCTGGGTCTTCCAGCATGACAACGACCCGAAACATACAGCCAAGGCAAGTAAGTAGTGGCTCCGTAAGAAGCATCTCAAGGGCCTGGAGTGGCCTAGCCAGTCTCCAGACCTGAACCCAATAGAAAATCTTTGGAGGGAGCTGAAAGTCTGTATTGCCCAGCAACAGCCCCGAAACCTGAAGGATCTGGAGAAGGTCTGTATGGAGGAGTGGGCCAAAATCCCTGCTGCAGTGTGTGCAAACCTGGTCAAGAACTACAGGAAACGTATGATCTCTGTAATTGCAAACAAAGGTTTCTGTACAAAATATTAAGTTATGCTTTTCTGATGTATCAAATACTTATGTCATGCAATAAAATGCAAATGAATTACTTAAAAATGTTCTGAATTGTTGTTTTAGATTCCGTCTCTCACAGTTGAAGTCTACCTATGATAAAAATTACAGACCTCTACATGCTTTGTAAGTAGGGAAAACCTACAGAATCGTCAGTGTATCAAATACTTGTTCTCCCCACTGTATACTTTTACATTTTGGTCCTTCAGCAGAATGATAATGTAAAAAATGATAACATGTAACAGTAAAAGCAGAGAACAAGTGTAATAGTTGTGGTGTTGTACAGTATGTCCTACATAGCTGCATGTGCTTCTCAAATAAATTCTATAATACGATAGTACTAGTAACAGATGTTTACAGTACCATCTAAGGAACAATATGGTCAATATGTCACATTTTACCTCAGTATCTCCAATTTACAGAGTGGATCTTCCAGTACAGCAGAGAGCTGCCTCACTCCTGATGAAGCCATTTCATAATTGTAGCGCAGGTCCAGCTCTCTCAGGTGTGAGGGGTTTGACTTTAGAGCTGAAGCCAGAGAACAAAAGCCTTCCTCTGTGACACTACAAGCTACCAGCCTGCAGACAGAGAAGCTTTTCTTTACCTCACTGTAAAACTGACATACTGGAATTGACCCCAAGCCTGATGCACTCACTGTACAGAAAATCCCGTTGGATAAAGCACCTGCTAAAATGGTGTATATTATTCATCATTAACACTACAACAACTGCAACTAAAATAAGGTGGTTCTGGAAATATTGTTTATCATATCCACACCTCAGTGTTTCCAATCGACAGAGTGGATCATCCAGCACCACAGAGAGCTCCTTCACTCCTAATTTTACTTCTGAATTCCAGTCCAGATCCAGCTCTCTCAGGTGTGAGGGGTTTGACCTCAGAGCTGAAGCCAGAAAGGTACAGCCTTCCTGTGTGACACTACAGTGTGACAGCCTGCAAAGGAAGAGGGATTTCTTCACTACACATAAAATAACATAGGAATAAATGTCCAAATATCTCAACTGAAAACATCTAAAGCCTAATATAGCATGACATTGGAACAATTATTATTGTTTTAGTTAGTGAGTTGTGACAGTATTTACCTAAGTCTCTCCAATTTACAATGTGGATCCTTCAGTACAGCAGAGAGCATCATCACTGCAGAGTCTCCTAAGGTGTTTTTGCTCAAGTCCAGCACTCTCAGATGTGAGGGGTTTGACATCAGAGCTGAAGCCAGAAAACCAAAACCGCCTTCTTTGACAACACACCATGATAGACTGCAGAATAAGAGAAAAGTTAAAAAAAATTTTTTTATGAAAACAGTAGACTACTGTATTCTCAGTAGAAACTATTCTGGCAACAACTCTAATACCTACAACAAAACTGTAACTACTCTAGCCAACCTGTTACCTGTCCAGCCTGCTCTCTCCCAGGTCTAACTCTACTCTAGCCAACCTGTTACCTGTCCAGCCTGCTCTCTCCCAGGTCTAACTCTACTCTAGCCAACCTGTTACCTGTCCAGCCTGCTCTCTCCCAGGTATAACTCTACTCTAGCCAACCTGTTACCTGCCCAGCCTGCTCTCCCCCAGGTGTAACTCTAGCCAACCTGTTACCTGCCCAGCCTGCTCTCCCCCAGGTGTAACTCTAGCCAACCTGTTACCTGTCCAGCCTGCTCTCTCCCATGTATAACTCTACTCTAGCCAACCTGTTACCTGCCCAGCCTGCTCTCCCCCAGGTGTAACTCTAGCCAACCTGTTACCTGTCCAGCCTGCTCTCTCCCATGTATAACTCTACTCTAGCCAACCTGTTACCTGCCCAGCCTGCTCTCCCCCAGGTGTAACTCTAGCCAACCTGTTACCTGTCCAGCCTGCTCTCTCCCAGGTATAACTCTACTCTAGCCAACCTGTTACCTGTCCAGGCTGCTCTCCCCCAGGTATAACTCTACTCTAGCCAACCTGTTACCTGCCCAGCCTTCTCTCCCCCAGGTCTAACTCTACTCTAGCCTACCTGTTACCTGTCCAGGCTGCTTTCCACCAGGTGTAACTCTACTCTAGCCAACCTGTTACCTGCCCAGCCTGCTCTCCCCCAGGTGTAACTCTCGCCAACCTGTTACCTGTCCAGGCTGCTCTCCCCCAGGTGTAACTCTAGCCAACCTGTTACCTGTCAGCCTGCTCTCCCCCAGGTATAACTCTACTCTAGCCAACCTGTTACCTGTCCAGGCTGCTCTCACTCTACTCTAGCCAACCTGTTACCTGTCCAGGCTGCTCTCCCCCAGGTATAACTCTACTCTAGCCAACCTGTTACCTGCCCAGCCTGCTCTCCCCCAGGTGTAACTCTAGCCAACCTGTTACCTACCCAGCCTGCTCCCCCCCAGGTATAACTCTACTCGAGCCTACCTGTTACCTGTCCAGGCTGCTTTCCCCAGGTGTAACTCTAGCCAACCTGTTACCTGTCCAGCCTGCTCTCCCCCAGGTTTAACTCTAGCAAACCTGTTACCTGTCCAGGCTACTCTCCCCCAGGTCTAACTCTACTCTAGCCAACCTGTTACCTGTCCAGGCTGCTCTCCCCCAAGTATAACTCTACTCTAGCCAACCTGCTCTCCCCCAGGTCTAACTCTACTCTAGCCAACCTGTTACCTGCCCAGCCTGCTCTCCCCCAGGTTTAACTCTAGCAAACCTGTTACCTGCCCAGCCTGCTCTCCCCCAGGTCTAACTCTACTCTAGCCAACCTGTTACCTGCCCAGCCTGCTCTCCCCCAGGTCTAACTCTACTCTAGCCAACCTGTTACCTGCCCAGCCTGCTCTCCCCCAGGTCTAACTCTACTCTAGCCAACCTGTTACCTGCCCAGCCTGCTCTCCCCCAGGTCTAACTCTACTCTAGCCAACCTGTTACCTGCCCAGCCTGCTCTCCCCCAGGTCTAACTCTACTCTAGCCAACCTGTTACCTGCCCAGCCTGCTCTCTCCCAGGTCTAACTCTACTCTAGCCAACCTGTTACCTGCCCAGCCTGCTCCCCCCAGGTATAACTCTACTCGAGCCTACCTGTTACCTGTCCAGGCTGCTTTCCCCCAGGTGTAACTCTAGCCAACCTGTTACCTGCCCAGCCTGCTTTCCCCCAGGTTTAACTCTACTCTAGCCAACCTGTTACCTGCCCAGCCTGCTCTCCCCCAGGTCTAACTCTACTCTAGCTAACCTGTTACCTGCCCAGCCTGCTCTCCCCCAGGTCTAACTCTACTCTGGCCAACCTGTTACCTGCCCAGCCTGCTCTCCCCCAGGTCTAACTCTACTCGAGCCAACCTGTTACCTGCCCAGCCTGCTCTCCCCCAGGTCTAACTCTACTCTAGCCAACCTGTTACCTGCCCAGCCTGCTCTCCCCCAGGTCTAACTCTACTCTAGCCAACCTGTTACCTGCCCAGCCTGCTCTCTCCCAGGTCTAACTCTACTCTAGCCAACCTGTTACCTGCCCAGCCTGCTCTCCCCCAGGTCTAACTCTACTCTAGCCAACCTGTTACCTGCCCAGCCTGCTCTCCCCCAGGTCTAACTCTACTCTAGCCAACCTGTTACCTGCCCAGCCTGCTCTCCCCCAGGTCTAACTCTACTCTAGCCAACCTGTTACCTGCCCAGCCTGCTCTCCCCCAGGTCTAACTCTACTCTAGCCAACCTGTTATCTGCCCAGCCTGCTCTCCCCAGGTCTAACTCTACTCTAGCCAACCTGTTACCTGCCCAGCCTGCTCTCCCCCAGGTCTAACTCTACTCTAGCCAACCTGTTACCTGCCCAGCCTGCTCTCCCCCAGGTCTAACTCTACTCTAGCCAACCTGTTACCTGCCCAGCCTGCTCTCCCCCAGGTCTAACTCTACTCTAGCCAACCTGTTATCTGCCCAGCCTGCTCTCCCCCAGGCAAAAGACAACTGAGCACCTAAGTACTCTTTCCAGGAACTCCCTTCAACTAGGAATGTTCCATCATTATAGCCCCAAAACACATTCCTACCATAAATGCATAATTTCCCATGGACATATAACATCATAAACACACACTTCAACAACTTGTGCCATAACTTCTACTTTAAGTCACACAATACATATTCACTTCAGACAAACACACAAGGTAGGTTAAAATATAGAATTATACTCTACCAACACTTCAATCATTATTCTGATAATATATTTCACATTGCTAGAGCATGTACGTTTAAAATGGGCAGCTTTATTTATACATGGTAAAAACATGGTTAATTTTTTTTACGAACTGGCTTGCACAACTAACACTCGACTTTTGCGCCTTACGTCAAAGTATTGTTGGCAAACGGAACGCGCTACTCAATCCAACATATCCTCTTTTGTTTTGGGATTCTTGGCTATACCATGAAGAGATACAATAAAAGAGTCTTTCTCCGACCCGTTATTTGTTTCTGTGTCATTGGCATGTGCTCCATTACAAAGGGAGTCATTTTAAAATGGGCCGTTCAAACATTATCATTATAAAACATGACATTGTGTTTACGTCAATACACACAGTACATATGGACTTATATTCAAATGGTGAAAGGTGTGACCAATGTCATGATTATTATAAAATATTGGTTAAGAAAATATTCAGTTAAGCATATTCAGTTATCCCCAGGTGAAATCGGTCAAATTATTGTTTAAAGTGAACTTGGTTTAGCTTGGAGTAAAGTATTTGGAAGTACAGACCCCAAACCTCCATTCTCACCTTAGTGTCTCCAGTTTACAGTGTGGATCCTCCAATACAGCCGAGAGCAGCATCACTCCTGAATCTCCTGGTTCATTGTCATTCAGGTCCAGCTCTATCAAGTGAGAAGGGTTTGACCTTAGAGCTGAAGCTAGAGAAGCACAGCTATCCTCTGAGATTCGACAGCACGATAGCCTTGAGAGAAAATTATATTTCAGTCCGAAACTTTTCAACATAAAATACGGTTCTAATTTCAATTCATATTCAAAGCTATTCAATTAACAACTACAAAAATGCAAATGTAACTTTTTCGGACCAAATAAACAGTGGATATAAAAGAATGAGAAAAAAAAGTTAGTGGAAAATGTCCTCAAATTCCACACTCACCTCAATGTCTGCAGTTTACAGTGTGGATTCTCCAGTACAGTAGAGAGCAGCTTTACTCCTGAGTCTCCTGGGTTATTCCCACTCAAATCCAGCTCTCTCAAATGTGAGGGGTTAGATCTCAGAGCTGATGCCAGAGAAGTACAGCTTTTCTCTGTGATTCTACAGTTTGACAACCTGCGGTAAGAGAAACAGCCGCTTGTCTATTAGACCATTTCAACACATCGCAGAACAAATTAAGAGGCAGACATGTACTTGGCGGGGGGCATGTACTGGTCTAAACACCAGCTTATTGAACATGATCTATGCACTAGGTACATTTCTATATGACATCTGTTTAGTATGATACTGTATCTAGTACAAAAGGTTTAGATAATATTAATTCAAATAAGATAAAAATATCAATGAAAATGTTAAAATGTTTTATATCAATTAACATTAGTTTAGTTTGTTATGACCGTATTCACCTCAGTGTCTTCAGTTTACAGTGAGAATCCTCCAGTACAGTAGAAAGTAGCTTAATTCCTGAGTCTCCTGGGTTATTGTAGCTCAGATCCAGCTCTCTCAGGTGAGAGGGGTTTGACTTTAGAGTTAAAGTCGGAGAAGCACAATCTTTGTTTGTGAAATCACAGTTTGACAGCCTACACAGAGACAACAGATCAATCACTCTCTCACTGTCAACCGAGATGTATAAATCTGTGAAATTACCACAGCAAATTATTCAATATTCTAAATTATTTTAATACGTTAGACCATGACAGTAACCCAATGTATCATAGAGTGTGTCGTGTAATCTATTGAAAGTATCAATGACTATATGATCAGCATTAAAACAATGTTTTTTTTTATTTACACTGACCTCAGTATCTCCAGTTTACAGTGTGGATCCTCCAGTACAGCATATAGGAGCTTCACTCCTGAGTCTCCTGGGTTATTGTAGCTCAGGTCCAGCTCTCTCAGCTGAGAGGGGTTTGATCTCAGAGCTGAGGCCAGAGAAGCACAGCCTTCCTCTGTGACGCCACAGGCTGACAGGCTGCAGAGAAAGAAAGTCTTTTAAATTCTTAACACTCAATACAATGCTACACACATTACATTCTTTGTTTTATTCTTCCATGGCAACTGAGGGCAGTAAAGATGACTCCTAATTTGTATAGATTACTTTTGAATACTCTCATTGCAGGTTTATTAAGTCTCATGGTTTTCAGAACTTACTATCAGGTAAATTATTACACTTAGGACAAAATAATGATAATTGATAAAAGATTTTCACACATACAAAAAAAAACATTAGAGAATACTTCTTAGTGATAAGAGATTTTGTGAATGCAGGCCCAGAGTCATTTAGAAACATGAAGACTATAGAGATATGTATATATATATATATATATATATATATATATAAAACAGAGAAATGACCCCACCTTAATGTCTCCAGTTTACAACTTGGATTCTCTAGGACAGTAGAGAGCAGCTTCACTCCTGAGTCTCCTGGGTTATTGTAGCTCAGGTCCAGCTCTCTCAGCCGAGAGGGGTTTGATCTCAGAGCTGAGGCCAGAGAAGCACAGCCTTCCTCTGTGACGCCACAGGCTGACAGGCTGCAGAGAGAAAATCTATTCACTCTTTACACTCAATACAATGCCACACTAATTTGATTCCTCCATGGCAAAAGTGGCCAGTGAAAAAAAACTCTTAACTTGTTTAGATTGATTTTGAATTAACAAATGAGATTTCACAAAAAAAAAAAAAATCATTCTTAATGATAAAAGGTTTTGTGAATACAGGCCCAGACATCTCTCAGGGAAAGTAGCCTACATCTCTCAGGGAAAGTAGCCTACCTCAATGTCTCCAGTTTACACCGCGGATTATCCAGGCCTGTAGAGAGCAGCTCCACTCCCGAATCCTGGAGGTCATTGTCACTCAGGTCCAGCTTTATCAGACTAGAGGAGCTTGAGCAGAGAGCTGAGGCAAGGGCTCCACAGGACATCACTGAGAGGCTACACTTATTTAACCTGGAAGAAAATTTGAGTAAAAAAGTATAAAAGTCATTCATCCCCACTAGCTTTGCTATCTCATGAAACTGGGAAATGTTGTTAGAGAGGATTCAGTTGAATGAAGGAGCATGATTGGCTCATGTCTGCTTGCATTACACAGGGACATTATTTACAGAGCCGTTTTGGATGCCTTAACCACTGGCAGCAGCCTCAGAAGAGCCTCATCTGATCCACTAAATTGCTTCAAGTCAAATACACCCAGCTCCTCTGCTGAAGTCAGCAACACAAAGGCGAGAGCTGACCAATGTGCAGGTGAGAGTTTGGCTCCTGAGACATTTCCTGAGCTCAGGTAGCTCTGAATCTCCTGCACTAGGGTTGGGTCATTCATTTCATTTAGACAGTGAAACAGATTGATGCACTTCTCTGAAGAGGCATTCTCTCGGATCTTCTCCTTGATGTAATCAATTGTTTTCTTGTTGACCTCAACTGTTTCCGTGTCAATCTTTGAGCGACCTCCTGTCCATTTCAGTAGGCCTCGAAAGATAGCCTGATTTGATGGCAGCGAGAGGCCAAGAAGGAAGCGGAGGAAAAGATCCAGGTGGCCATTCTCACTCTGTAGTGCCTTATCCACTGCATTCTGATAGAAGTGAATTGCAGGCATTATTTTGACTCGCCTCTTCAGATTCTTGGGGATGGACTGCTGATTGTTTTTTGTTGTGTTGAAGTCATCATTGAAAGAGAGAAACCTATAAAAAGCTGCAAGACATTCCTGGATGCTCAGATGCACAAAGCAATAAACCTTCCCTTGATGCAGCCCAAACTCCTCCCTGAAGACCTCAGTGCACACTCCAGAGTACACAGATGCCTCTCTGACATCAACGCCACACTCTGTCAGGTCCTCTTCATAGAAGATCAGGTTGCCTGTTTCCAGCTGCTCATATGCCAGTTTTCCCAGTGACAGAATCATCTCTTTATCCCAGTGGGGATCAATGACATTGTCGCCATGATATTTCAGATTCTTCTGTTTTATCTGGAACATTATGAAGTGCATGTACATTTTTGACAGAGTTTTGGGGATCTCTCCACTCTCTGCTCCAGCCAAAAATCTTTGTAGAACAGTGGCTGAAATCCAACAGAACACTGGTATGTGGCACATGATGTGGAGGCTCCTTGATGACTTCAAGTGTGTGATGATTTTGTTGGCCAGGGTCACATCGCTGATTCTTTTCCTGAAGTACTCCTCCTTCTGTGGGTCATTGAACCCTCGTATCTCTGTCACCTGGTCCACATACTCAGGAGGGATCTGATTGGCTGCCGCTGGTCGGGAGGTTATCCAGAGGAGAGCAGATGGAAGCAGATTCCCCTTGATGAGGTTTGTTAGAAGCACGTCCACTGAGGTTGACTCTGTGACATCAAAACAGCTCTCATTGTTCTGGAAGTCTAGAGGTAGTCGACACTCATCCAAACCGTCCAAGACAAACAAAGCATTGTACTTGTCAGAGATAGACATTCCTGATTCTTTTGTCTCCATGAAAAAATGATTGAGGAGGTCCATCAAACTGTGTTTTTCTACCTTCATCAAATTCAGCTCCCGGAAAGTAAGAGGAAATATGAAGTGGGCGTCCTGATTTGCTTTTCCTTCAGCCCAGTCCAGAATAAACTTTTGCACAGAGATCGTTTTTCCAATGCCAGCGACTCCCTTTGTCAGCACAGTTCTGATAGGTTTGACTTGTCCAGGTAAGGGTTTGAATATGTCGTTGCATTTGATTGGCATCTCTTGCTCTACTGGTCTCCTGGATGCTGTCTCAATCCGTCTCACCTCATGTTCTTTGTTGACTTCTCCACTTCCGCCCTCTGTGATGTAGAGCTCTGTGTAGATCTTATTTAAGATTGTAGGTTTCCCCTGCTTAGCAATTCCTTCAAAGACACGCTCACACTTTTTTCTCAGGTTGGATTTGAGCTTATGTTGGCACCTATCATGACGCTCGTCTGAATGGAAATGCAAGGATGTTTAAGATATCATTAAATCACATACTATTTGTAAATAATGATTGATATGAAAAACATATAGGACTGTGATCAACAATTGAGTGTTTGGCAGAGCTCTTACATTTCTCAAGTGTATCAGCAAGTTCCTTCTGGTTCATGTTCCTCAGGATGTGCAGTGTGATATTAAGAGTCTCCGATCTGGCACTGCTCTCCTGATGTTCAGCATCCACCACTTCCTGATCTTCCTCCTGACTGTCAAAGCTTTCTGGGTAATCTGGAGTCAGAAGCCTCTTCCACCTCTTCAACTCACTTTTCACAAAACTGATGATATGTTGCTCAAGCAACTGGAATTAAAGGAATAAAGTTAAAACCTTGAATAAGGTGCAATCTGCAATATGTCTAGATGTTCAATGGTAATATCAATTTCAGTATACCTTGAATATGGAGGAGAGGTCTGTTAGCTGACTCTGGGTAGACTGATCATTCAGGGTCTCGGACTTTGATATTTCCTGTTGGTCTCTGTGGACATAATGTGAGATAGGCGGTGATTTTATTTGCCCCCCAACTTATCTGATAAAAAAATAAGTTGAATAGATTTTTTCTTTTTTTTATAGGATTTTTATTGTTGGACATAGAAGATTGTAAAAACACCAGCAAATCAGCTCCAAGTGATTTTAATTCCCATGCATAATAGGGATATATGTGATCGTATACAAATGTTAGCAAGGCATACACATTTTATATTGGTTTGGGCTTCTTTCTGTCAATTTGCAGTGTACAAATAATTTGTAATCATCTTTTGGCCTCCTGACCATTCGCTCAAGAAAAAAAGAAAAAGGGCCCTGTGGCTGAATGTAGTGGAGGATCCCTGGTCTAAAATGTTTACAATACAAAAATACTAATATATTGAAGAGTGTAATGAGCTTAAAAAAACTAAAAAGTGCATGTTAATGAGAAAAAGAGAGCCAGAAATAAGTTAATATTTTAGTATAGCTAGAACGTTCTAGCCTCTCCTTCTCTGAAGTTGATTGGCTGTCCCATGGACCAATCACTCTTCATGTTGAGAACTACAGGGAAAAAACAGACACCACGAGTTGCTTTACCTTTGTTCTGTAGAGAGGACATCCTCTCTGAAGTTGATTGGCTGTCCCATGGACCCATCACTCTTCATAGACACACAGCTGGGCATAGGTGAGTATGGTTTCTCCTGCTGGACCCTGTCAAAATGCACGTTGCTATTTTCTAATCATGTTGAGAACTACAGGGAAAAAACAGACACCACTAGTTGCTTTACCTTTGTTCTGTAGAGAGGACATCCTCTCTGAAGTTGATTGGCTGTCCCATGGACCCATCACTCTTCATAAACACACCGCTGGGCATAGGTGAGTATGGTTTCTCCTGCTGGACCCTGTCAAAATGCACATTGCTATTTTCTAATCATGTTGAGAACTACAGGGAAAAAACAGACACCACTAGTTGCTTTACCTTTGTTCTGTAGAGAGGGCATCCTCTCTGAAGTTGATTGGCTGTCCCATGGACCCATCACTCTTCATAGACACACAGCTGGAGGAGAATGTTTGAAATTTGAATTGGCACGTAAAGCAGTTCATTTATCGTTGTGCGACATGTTTGTAATATAATATAGACAAGGGAACTCAACTGCAACCAGGGAAGTTCCCCACTCCAAAAGGATCTTTTGTCAACATAGCTATGGATTTTAGACATGATAGAGCAAAAAGAAAAGAGATACTGCCTGGTGATAATTGACAGGTTTATCAGGTGGGTGGAACCATCCAACTGCATTGCGCGAACAGTAGCAAAATTATACTCAGGTTTGGAATACCTGAGGTTTGTCTACAGACAATGGGACCCATCTCATAGGAGGTGTGGTTAACCAAATGGCCAAAATGATGGATGTTGACTGACCAGAAGTTTGTGTCCATCTATCAACCGCGGAGTAACGAGAGTTACTGAGGGCTAAGAGGAACATGAAATGCTCCCTTGTCAAACTATGCCATTCCACAGGAATGACATGGGTAGAGGGATTACCTCGTCTCATGAAAATGCGCAGCAGCTTAACAAAGGTATTGGGTGTACACCTTATGAAATGTTAACAAGACCACCAATGAACACCCCAGGGGTGAGACATATGACTGACCGATAGATAATGTGTGACCATCTTGAGTACATGAATAAACTAACTGCTGTTGTAAGTCTTCTTCACTCTCACACTAGGAAAGCAGCAGAACCAATCCCAGAACCAATCACCCTCGGTCTGGGGCTCCATGCAAGATCTCACCTCGTGGGGCATCAATGATCATGAGGAAGGTGAGAGATCAGCCCAGAACTACACGGTCAATGACATGAAGAGAGCTGGGACCACAGTCTCAAAGAAAACCATTAGTAACACACTACGCCGTCATGGATTAGAAATCCTGCAGCGCACGCAAGGTCCCCCTGCTCAAGCCAGCGCATGTCCAGGCCCGTCTGAAGTTTGCCATTGAACATCTGGATGATCCAGAGGAGGAATGGGAGAAGGTCGTGTGGTCTGATGAGACAAAAATATAGCTTTTTGGTCTAAACTCCACTCGCCGTGTTTGGAGGAAGAAGAAGGATGAGTACAACCCCAATAACACCATCCCAACCGTGAAGCATGGAGGTGGAAACATCATTCTTTGGGGATGCTTTTCTGCAAAGGGGACAGGACGACTGCACCGTATTGAGGGGAGGATGGGGCCATGTATCGCGAGATCTTGGCCAACAACCTCCTTCCCTCAGTAAGAGCATTGAAGATGGGTCGTGGCTGGGTCTTCCAGCATGATAACGACCCGAAACATGCAGCTCGAGCAACTAAGGAGTAGCTCCGTGAGAAGCATCTCAAGGGCCTCCCGGGTGGAGCAGTGTTCTAGAGCACTGCACTGCAGCACTAGCTGTGCCACCAGAGACCCGGGTTCACGCCCAGGCTCTGTCGCAGCCGGCCGCAACCGGGAGGTCTGTGAGGAGAAGCACAATTGGCCTAACATTGTCTGGCTTGGCCAGTAGGGATATCCTTGTCTCATCATGCACCAGCGACTCCTGTGGCGGACCGGGCGCAGTGCACGCTAACCAAGGTCACCAGGTGCACGGTGTTTCCTCAGTGTTTCCTCAGTGTTTCCTCAGTGTTTCCTCAGTGTTTCCTCCGACACGGCTGGCTTCCGGGTTGGATGCGCACTGTGTTAAGAAGCAGTGCGGCTTGGTTGGGTTGTGTTTCGGATGACACATGACTTTCGACCTTCGTCTCTCCCGAGCCCGTACGGGAGTTGTAGCGATGAGACAAGATAGTAACTACTAACAATTGGATACCACAAAATTGGGGAGAAAAAAGGGGCTAAAATAAAATAGAAAATATATTTTAAAAAAGAAGCATGTCAAGGTCCTGGAATGGCCTGGTCTCCAGACCTGAACCATATAGAAAAACTTTGGAGGGAGCTGAATGTCCGTGTTGCCCAGCGACAGCCCCTGAAACCTGGAGGAGTGGGCCAAAATCCCTGCTGCAAACCTGGTCAAGAACTACAGGAAAAGTATGATCTCTGTAATTGCAAACAAAGGTTTCTGTACCAAATATTAAGTTATGCTTTTCTGATATCAAATACTTATGTCATGCAATAAAATGCAAATTTATTACTAAAAATCATACAATGTGATTTTCTGGATTTTTGTTTTAGATTCCGTCTCTCTTCCGTCTCTCACAGTTGAAGTGTATCCATGATAAAAATTACAGTAGGAAAACCTGTCAAATCGGCAGTGTATCAAATACAGTGGGGCAAAAAAGTATTTAGTCAGACACCAATTGTGCAAGTTCTCCCACTTAAAAAGATGAGAGGCCTGTAACTTGCACAATTGGTGGCTGACTAAATACTTTTTTGCCCCACTGTCCTTGTTCTCCCCACTGTACATAGGATTACAGAGGATGGGAAACACATCTGGCACATGGGTAATGATTTTCCAGAAACACACCTCCACAGCATTTCTGTGGGAAACCCAGGCAGTACCAATTGGAAAGAATGATTTTGGAGTTAGATTCCCCCATTTTATGAAAAGGAACAAAACTAGGGCTCGACAAAGAAAAATCAATTATACTCTTCTGATGTTGGTCAAAGGGGGAAGGAAGCAGCATGGAAAGTTATAGTAATGGGTAAATGGATTAACAATTTTACATACTCCGTGCAGGTCCTTACTAATTTGATAAAACAGGGTTTTACTCAGTTGTCACTAAATGTGCAGAATTTGAAGGCAGTAGTGACCAGAGACGAAATGGCACATATTGGCTAAAGACAGAGGGGCCTACAGGTCCCTTGGAATAAACGATGAGGATTACTGTGTCATGTTGCTTCCTGACTCCTCTGACAACATGACAGCTATTATAAATAAAAAAAATTGATGACCTGGCTAGATTAGGAGGTACTCTGGGAAAAGCTGAAAACACCATATTTAACCAAATTGGACACTGGTTTAATGGTGTATTTGGAAACTTGATGGGTAAGGTAATGATGTCCTTGACTGCCATGATTGTTCCACTCCTGGTAGGACTACTTTTTCTTTTGACTTATGTATAATAAAGTGCTTGGCTAGAAAGACTGTTGAACATTTGGGGATTATGGGACACATGTATGTTGGGGTGGTCACAAGAAGGGAGCAAACTTACCTAATGTGGTAGAGGGAAGATATGAGAGATACTAGAGCTTGTCGTGTATATATGGGTCAACTGAGAGAAGAGTATAGTGATAGTTTCTCCTATGATAAAGGGGATTTTAGTGTGTTAGACTTACAGCAACAGGTGACAGGTGTAAACCTTTCCAGGATAGAGGAAGGAATGGGAGCACTTTTTGAAGGAATGTGAGTATGCAGTGATAAGGTGTATCTCACTTTACCTCCTGCATGGGGGGGGATGTTGTTATTTGAGGAGAACAGAAATGTTCATGTTAAAGAATGCCGGTCACTTTTCAATGAAACAGGTAAAATCAACTCTGGGGTACTGAAGCGTGCCAAACGACTCATCCCAGACTATCAGGAAGCCTATGGTCATGTCCTACACCCGGGTGACATTTATGGTATGTCTATCACACTCCTGGGATGTGGCTGTCCTAGGAAAGTGGGTAAACAATTTAACCTATTCTTTACAGGCCCATATGAATTTAACAGTCCAAGGATTTGGCCAACTCTCATTAGATGTCTGAAATCTGAAAGCAGTAGTCAGCCGCCATGAGTTGGCTTTAGATGATCTTTTCGGCGAAGGAAGGAGGACAGTGTAACGTACTAGGTATTATTGATCCTGAAAATTGTGTTATGTTCCTCCCTGACTCCGAGAATATGACTGAAATTAGTGATAAGATTGCTGATCTTAGTAAAACTCTCAAAATCTGAAAAATCTCTTTTTGACAAAATTGGTGACTGGTTTAATGCTAAATTTGGAAATGTGATAGGAAAATATAGGTTGACTCTGTTTTCATTGTTTATTCTGGTGGGAGGTTTGGAGATTTTGGTTACTGTTTATATTTGTAAGAAAATGACTAACTGCTCATTAACATGCTGGAATGATGGTGTTGGTGGAATCTGATACAAATAGTACAGAAGGTGATACTGATGCATTTCTAATTTCTCTTAATCCCATTGTTTATTTAACTCTGTGGTTCTTCCCAGGACACAAGAGGAATGGGAGTATAGCCAGACTCTCCCACCCCCACCAGCATTCCAGGAACCTCAGGAGTTGTTTCACCCTTTAGAAAGGCATCCCTGGGATCAAATGGATCTGGGGGATTTGCCTAATCTATTTTATTTCAGAGGAGAATATTATGATTGAAGCTGTGACACTAATTAGTCTCAAATGGGGAAATGTCAGCTGCTTACCTATTGCAGATTCAGTCTTCCCAGCCTGGTGCAGGTCTACAATTTTGTTTCTGGTGTCCTTTGACAGCTCTTTGGTCTTGGCCCTAGTGGAGTTTGGAGTGTGACTGTTTGAGGTTGTGGACAGGTGTCTTTTATACTGATAACAAGTTCAAACAGGTGCCATTAATACAGGTAACGAGTGGAGGACAGAGGAGCCTCTTAAAGAAGAAGTTACAGGTCTGTGAGAGCCAGAGATCTTGCTTGTTTGTAGGTGACCAAATACTTATTTTCCACCATAATTTGCAAATGAATTCATTAAAAATCCTACAATGTGATTTTCTGGATTTTTCTTTCTCATTTTGTCTGTCATAGTTGAAGTGTACCTATGATGAAAATTACAGGCCTCTCTCATCTTTTTAAGTGGGAGAACTTGCACAATTGGTGGCTGACTAAATACTTTTTTGCCCCACTGTGTGTGTGTGTGTGTGTGTGTGTGTGTGTGTGTGTGTGTGTGTGTGTGTGTGTGTGTGTGTGTGTGTGTGTATATATATATATATATACACTATATAGTTTTAGAATTGTTCCACAGTTGTTTGCTCTTTCTCTCTCTTATAATGTGTGACTGAGAGAACTCTGCAGGGGAGTGTGGGAGATGAGAGACTACTCAGACATTCCACTATAAATCAACTTTGGGGAGGGGACATTTATTGCCTAGCTTTTAGATAAACACTGAAACTCTATGTTTGTATAGCTATGGATGCAGGGTTTTGGTCTCAGGAGTAAAAAGGTGAGTGACATCACTAAGGTGGGACTTCTTTTTAATAAAACAACTTGAGACCTTTTGATTGATGCGGAACTTACTCAGAAACATGCGTGCTATGTTCTTGTTTGTCAACTTCTGTCTGCAATTGCATTAATAAAGATTTTTGAATGATTTAATTAAAGATACTGTCATAATGCTAATTTCACCAATGAACCAATGATTGACAAAGAAGGACGTAGGGAACAAACCCTAACAGTAACGACCCCAACACTGAGTAAATCATTGAAAGTAGCGAGAGAAAATGATCAATGTCGTCGAATCGCACTCCACCCCCAGCCCCCAAAAAGAAAAGTAATAAATAGACACCACTGGTTGCTTTACCTTTGTTCTGTAGAGACGGTATCCTCTCTGAAGTTGATTGGCTGTCCCATGGACCCATCACTCTTCATGGACACACAACTGGGCACAGGTGAGTCTGGTCTCTCCTGACAGACCCTGTAAAAATGCACATTGCCATTTTCAAATTATTTGGAATATAACAGCCTATTGTACCAGTCTGTTTGAGTTATCATTACACTCCTTGTGACACCAAATGTTTGGCATGAAATGGAATGTTAGCAAAACAGGTTTTGGATTTCAGGCTACCATGATACAATATCATAGAAATATTTGATCTAGATCATAAATAAAGAGGGAAGACAAGGGTAAAATGTTGTTTAAGCCACATCAACCAAATCCCTTTAAAAAAGTGAAACAGGAAATACAAAGAAAAAGTGACTACTAGTTGGCACCTTTGAACAGTTGAGAGGGCAGCCTCTCTCACGTTGATTGGGTGTCCCATGGACCCATCACTCTTCATAGACACACAGCCAGGTACAGGAGACCCAGGTCTCTCCTGACATAGTGGGCTGCTGAACACAATGTGGTCTGACATTGAATCCCTAGCCATTTCTTCTTACAATGAATAGTGTAATGTGTTTTTGTAATAGTAATATTGGTAATTAAGTTAACATTATTTATGGGTATTCTTCCTTCACACAAAAACACATACAGAGGGAAAGAGAGGGGTGAGAACAATATCTCTCCTCTTACCTCCTAGCATCTGTTTGAATGTTGGGTTCAGGGAGACTCATTTTAGAGTCAGTGGCCCCCTCCTCATGGGCAGACCAGGTGAATCCAGGATTAGAACTTGACCCAGTGAAGCAGCGCTGAGAACACACAACCACCATATACTGTACTGATGCTGACAAACCCTGATACTTTGGTGAAACAAACAACCAGGGGTGGAAAAAGTACTCAATTGTCATACTTAAGTAAAAGTAATGATTCCTTAATAGAAAATGACTCAAGTAAAAGTTAAAAAAGTGAACAAGTATTTGATTTTAAATATACTTAAGTATCAAAAGTAAATGTAATTGCTGAAAAATACTTAAGTATCAAAAGTACAAGTATAAATCATTTAAAATTCCTTATATTAAAAACAAACCAGATGGCACAAATGTCTTGTTATTTAAATGTATACATAGCCAGGGGTCCACCAACACTCAGACATAATTTAGAAACAATCATTAGGTCTAATAGCAGTTGGCATCCAATAAATGTTGCATTACCGACCGTCACCTTCTCATCTCCAACAACGACGAGACGGCCTACAGGGAGGAGGTGAGGGCCCTCGGAGTGTGGTGTCAGGACAATAACCTCACACTCAACGTCAACAAAACTAAGGAGATCATTGTGGACTTCAGGAAACAGCAGGGGGAACACCCCCCTATCCACATCGATGGAACAGTAGTGGAGAGGGTAGTACGTTTTAATTTCCTTGGCATACACATCACAGACAAACTGAATTGGTCCACTCACACAGACAGCATCGTGAAGAAGGCGCAGCAGCGCCTCTTCAACCTCAGGAGGCTGAAGAAATTCGGCTTGTCACCAAAAACACTCACAAACTTCTACAGATGCACAATCGAGAGCATCCTGGCGGGCTGTATCACCGCCTGGTACGGCAACTGCTCCGCCCACAACCGTAAGGCTCTCCAGAGGGTAGTGAGGTCTGCACAACGTATCACCGGGGGCAAACTACCTGCCCTCCAGGACACCTACACCACCCGATGTTACAGGAAGGCCATAAAGATCATCAAGGACAACACCCACCCGAGCCACTGCCTGTTCACCCCGCTATCATCCAGAAGGCGAGGTCAGTACAGGTGCATCAAAGCTGGGACCGAGAGACTGAAAAACAGCTTCTATCTCAAGGCCATCAGACTGTTAAACAGCAACCACTAACATTGAGTGGCTGCTGCCAACACACTGACTCAACTCCAGCCACTTCAATAATGGGAATTGATGGGAAAGGATGTAAAATATGTCACTAGCCACTTTAAACAATGCTACCTAATATAATGTTTACATACCCTACATTATTCATCTCATTTGTATACGTATATACTGTACTCTATCATCTACTGCATCCTTATGTAATACATGCATCACTAGCCACTTTAACTATGCCACTTTGTTTACATACTCATCTCATATGTATATACTGTACTCGATACCATCTACTGTATCTTGCCTATGCTGCTCTGCACCATCACTCATTCATATCTTTATGTACATATTCTTTATCCCCTTACACTGTGTATAAGAAATTAGTTTTGGAATTGTTAGTTAGATTACTTGTTGGTTATTACTGCATTGTCGGAACTGGAAGCACAAGCATTTCGCTACACTCGCATTAACATCTGCTAACCATGTGTATGTGACAAATAAAATTTGATTTGATTTAGACTGGAGTACAACTCCCTAACACTTTGCCTGAAAAAATAAAATAAAAATACCATCTCACACAACTCACAAAAAATACATAAAAAAATAACACCACACTACTCCACTATTTAAATCTATTTAGTCCTACCTCAGGTCAACAACCTGAAAGGATGGGACACCATCACTTAACACACCCTGTAACTCTTCTGATGTCAAGTCTCACACAAAAAAAACTCTGCAGCTGCTACCACAACCTCAATTTTCTGCGATTTACGTTCCATCCCTGCAGTACAGTTGATAACCATTCCTAAAAATTCAATCTCACTGAAACATCACTTGTGGGCCTATCCCTCTGTACTGGTACAGATCTACGCACACCACTCCTCTCAGGATCCCTCCCCCTTGACCCATTTTCCTCTACTTTCTTCACTGCCTCAACATATAACAACTTCTGCACTACTCTAACCCTGGAAACCTCAACATGCCTCGGACCTCGCCTGCATATTTTCAGAATTTTCTGTAGAATTGCATTATGGGCCCTAAAAATCACGAAAATAGTGTCCACTGCATGTATATTTTGGCCAATTTAGTACGACATCCGGGAACTTTTGGCATACGAACAATATCCATACTATGTCCAATAAGCATACTATATACTCAATTCAAGTCACAATTAGTACGTTAGTTTGAGTATTCGGACGCGATTGAAATGTATTGGGCTGTAAACTAAGGTTTATCAGTTAAATAGGCTACATATTTTAAAACCATTGTAGCCTACCTGTGTTGATGTCGATCGCAGGCAGACAGGCTACGAAACTCGAAGAACTCCGATTTCAAGAGAGAATACTATTATGTAGACGAACAAGACTAGCGAAATTCTTTATAAACTTCTCAGGTGTGCTAGCTACAACTATCCTCAGTTCATGAGCTAGAACATAACGTTATCTGTTGAGCGCATGCAGGTATGGTGGCTCCCATATGACAAATACATTGACAAATATTTAAATAATTTAGAAGGGCTACATAGCGAACATAAAATTGTTTTATGGATTTTCATGACAAATAAATTGCCATACACTACCGCAGTTTAGTGAATTGACGCTCTTTACACACTCAACTTTAGATTTTTATTCGGTACATGAAAACTTAAGCTAACAATTTATATTTTGTGTGCACTGTCATCACTGTTTTGTTTGTTCCTTATATAATGACAAACCGGGGCATAGGTTTAACTACTTTTAATGAACATATACTTCAGCTAGAAAACTCAATGTTTGGCCATGCAAGGCGTTATTTAACCATCCGCATAGTCTGCTGGGTAACGTAGTCTAAATGTTATTAACACAACACAATCAAGCCCTGATTTTTATCCACGACGAGTCGTTATGGTGGAAACACCTGCAACAAGTCAGTTTGGTAGGATTTTAGAATATATATTAAATATGTAGCCAACTGGATGGAAACCTAGCTATAGAGGCACTTTTGAATCACCATTTGAATAACATTCTGTTTCGTTATCATTACAGCTGGTGAGTTGTATTAGCTGCTATCTAACACCATGAATTACATTGACAATAGCCCTTCTGTCTGTGTTATAATAAACAATCACAATCCACTTACTTTAATCAGTCCACTCAAATGTTTTGATCATGTTCATTTCCTCAAAATGGATCCTAGCATCGTTCAATAAGATCCTGACTCTGGAGGAGGTGGAGCTGAAGTCAAGAGTTTAGGATTGGATATCTAGCTATGGTGTGATCGTGTAGGTCATGTGCAATTTTAGATGAATTATTGTAGATATAATTTCAGGGCATTTAAAACTATATTCACTGAACTCATATTGCATATACAGCGGTGGATTATTTCTACATTGTTCTGCTTCAGTTGAAGCTCCTGTCCTGCCAGTCCTCTGATTTAGGTTAGAACCAATGATGAAAATAAACCCTGGATTTCTGATGCTATGTATTGGCCATCGAGAGTTCTACAATATTTCAATAAAAAAATGTTGAGGACAAAATTAAGTATTGTTATGTTGAAGTAGGGACAGTAACATTAGTAACCTAAAAAAAAGTTTCAATATTTTTCATTTTTGGCCTACAAATCAAATTTACTGGGTATTCATTAAGGTGTCTTAATAGAATAAATGTGGCAAAAACGATTATAGACAAATGCATTTCTATAGCTTCAGAAATGTGTGCCAAGATGGAGGCATGGTGGCTTCAACACAGCGCCCCCTATCAGTCATCTAGTCCAATATTATTCATTATGATCTAATCAGGCTAACCTGATTATATATCAGCACTCCTACTCTGAGATTCTTTGTGAATACAGGCCCTTGTCCAGGTATCAACTCAGTCTTGTCCTTCCACATAGCTCTAAACAGGCCACTGCCCACTCTCCTCTCACACGTTACATTTATGAACTCAACTGGATGCATTTACCGATTCAAACTGTAATAGCATACTTTTTTATTGTCATCAATATACAATATTCACAAATTACATTCAAAGTAAAAATAAAAATACATTTTGTAAAGAATGTAGGTATTGCACATGATTCCACATTTACAGTTGGCAGAACAATTACATTTTAGGGAAAATTATATAATGCAATGGAGATATTTATCTGGTTAAAAATCATTTATTTTTTTTAACATTGATATATGTCATAGTTTACTGATCCTCTTGTTCAGATTGTGTTGGAAGAAAGATACCGGGTCATCAGAATCAAAACCAGTCTCAAACTCAGGCTTTTTTCTGAGGGCTAGGACAGAGACCAGTATAGCCAAAATGGCAGTCAGGCCCCATATCTGATAGTGGATGCCTGATTCAGGGTCCGGAAACTGGAAACTGTGGAGCAAGCCAGCAATTCCAGTCGCGCTGAAGGATGAGTGGTCTATCTCTCTAGTGAAGAACTCCAGAGGGACAGTGAACACAGCGCTGACCTCGGCTGGGTTTGGGCGAGGAGAGAATGAGGCCTCAATGAACCCCACCACTGGAGTCACCAACAAACCACTCTACAGAGCGAGAGGAGGGAGAGAGAAGAGGGGCGAGGGGAATTGAAGGGGAGAAGAGAAAAGATGTGTTAGAGAGGGGAGAGGAGAAAGTATGAATATCTCTGACGAGAAGTATGACCTGTAATCTATTGGCAATATCTAATTCCAAAATATACTGTACTATACCGGGCAGGGTTCTCCAACTTCGGTCATGGAGTTACTTGGAGTGCAGGATTTTTATCCAACCCGATTCAATAAAACACCTGATTCAGCTAATTATGCTATCAGCAGTTTATTTTTAATTTTTCATAGTCCTCCAGGACCAGAATCCTGTTGAATCCTGCTACACCATGATAGTGGGGATGTTGAGAAATCATCAGTCTGCTTTGAAACGTTTTATCTTTGTTCATGTAAAAGCAACCTCTCCCCATGTGTACCTTGTTCATAATGGGGAAGAGTGTGCAGACCACATCCACCTGGTCAGGAGGAAGGCCTATCTCCTCCTCTGCCTCTCTCAGAGCCGTGTCCACGTCATCCCTGTCCCTCGGGTCCCTCTTCCCACCTGGGAAACACACCTCGCCTGCGTTGGTCCTCAGCTACAGCACAGAGCGAGAGAGACAAAGAGTGAGTTCTACAGCATTCCATTTTGTTTTCTTGTGTAAAGGACATCACGCTGCTTGCTTAGAGAGTACCACTTCCTCCCGATTCGGCCGATACCTGGTGCAAACCCAGGACGTCTGCCAAGCTGGCCCATAAGTGTCCTCCTGAAGCGGCAATCTCTATTGCACTCAACACGGCCCTTTCACACCTGGACAAGAGGAACACCTATATGAGAATGCTGTTCATTGACTACAGCTCAGCGTTCAACACCGTAGTACCCTCAAAGCTCATCACTAAACTAAGGATCCTGGGACTGAACACCTCCCTCTGCAACTGGATCCTGGCCTTCCTGATGGGCTGCCCCCAAGTGGTGAGAGTAGGCAACACATCCGCCATGCTGACCCTCAACACAGGAGCACTTCAGTGGTGCGTGCTTAGTCACCTTCTGTACTTCTTGTTCACGCACGACTCCAACACCATCATTAAGTTTGCAGACAACATGATGGTGGTAGGACTGATCACTGACGACGATGAGACAACCTATAGGGAGGAGGTGATCGTGGACTACAGGAAACGGAGAGGCGAGCACGCCTCCATTCACGTCGAGGGAGCTGTAGTGGAGTGGGTCGAAAGCTTCAATCTCCTCGGTGTCCACATTACTAAGGAACTATCATGGTCCACACATGCCAACAAAGTTGTGAAGAGGGCACGACAATGCCTCTACCACCTCAGGGGGCGGAAAATATTTCCTAAAAAAGTTATACAGCTGCACCATTGAGAGCATCTTGACTGGCTGCATCACCGCTTGGTATGTCAACTGCTTGGCATCTGACCGCAAGGAGCTACAGAGGGTAGTGCGTACGGTCCAGTACATCACTGGGGCTGAGCTCCTTGCCATCGAGGACCTCTATATCAGGCAGTGTCAGAGGAAGGCCCTAAAAAAAATTCTAACTTCAGCCACCCTAGTCATTGACAGTTCTCTCTGCTACCCCGAACAGCTTCTACCCCCAAGCCATAAGACTGCTAAATAGTTTGTCCAGGTAGCTATTCGGTTAACTAACTTTTTTTGACTCATCACATGCTGCTGCTACTGTTTATTATCTGACACTTTATCCCTAGTTATATGTACATATCTACCTCAATGAACTTGTCCCCCTGCACATCGACTCGGTACCCTGTGTATTGCCAAGTTATCGTTACTCATTGTGTATTTATTACCCGTTCTACTTTTCTATTTTCATTTCTCTGCAAGGCTGGGAAAGGCCGTAAGTAAGCATTTCACTGCCAGTCTACACCTGTTTACGAAGCGTGGCAAATAACAAATATGGCAAATAACGTGTCAAATAACATTTGATGTGATTCTTACCAGTCCGCACCACATGAAAAGCTAGCTATTCGCTAGGGCAAATGGGGACACTTCAAGCTGAGTTGTGATGGGCATTTCGAGTAATTTCGTTGAGCCGGCTAATTTGTCTCGAAAAACAAATCTTCATTCAAAATGCTTAAAAATAAACCGAGAACCATGAAAATGTTGCTAATCTCTAATGTAAAGCCCAAAAGGTTGGCTACCATTGTGTCAGATCTTGAAATGCACGTTCAAATACATTTTTTTTCCCTTCACCTGGCCAAATTATTTGGATGGCCTGCAATGAATTTTAAAAAATAATCGTGAACTAGATTGACCCTCTCTCCCCACTATTTATTGTTTCTGCTGTAAGGATTCACATTCTTTGGAGAACACTTCTGTAATTTAGCAGCAGAAAAACGTTTTGATCTCAAAAAGCAGTACCAGCAGTATGCGAATCAGGGAGCCAAATGAACGGCTCTCATCGATGCGATTCGTTCACCAGATCCGTTCAAAAAGAGCGACTCACCACAACTGAGTAGTATATTTCACACGTCGCAATGTGCTATAATTTGCACACCGTGCAGTGCACAAGCACACTCACGCATGCTAACGCACAAATACCAAAGGCTATGTTTATAAATTCAGTGGACAATTTCACACATTTAGATGTAACACTGTCATGCTTTACTTTTGTATTAATGCTTTCAATGTTCATAACACAATTTTGTATGGTCAAAGGAAAAACTGTAGGCCTAAGAATCGATTACATAATAGTTAAGGTAAACTAGTTAAATTAAGGAGTAAGGGCGAGCCATATTACTGACCTCTTGGGAGCGTAGAGTCATCAGCATGTGGACCTCTCCGTCCCTCACAAATAGCGGTATCAACACCGAGGCTTTGGGCAAGACCGGCAAGTACGAGAATCTGCTCCCGACTTCATATTGCTTCAATATGGCAGCTGTCTTTTCTTTTAGGTCCATCCTGAAGGTCAACAATGTAGCCAGAGGCAAAGACCTCACAGTGAAACATACCAATAGCCTACCTTGTTTTTGTTATAAAATATAGCTTGAGTGTGTTATTGCTGTACAGGAGAAAAGCTTCAGAATGCTATAATCCTGCTGCCGCCCTGTCACTACTATCCCAATATTAAATATTTTCTTCGGACAGGCACCTGCTGTGCAAAACGATCGTTGTTGCTACAATGCTTCCACTTGACATTAGGCCACAGTGTTTGCATGCGGATTGCGGAAGCGAGTCCCTTCAGGATAAAGAAAATGTAGGGCACTCCATCTAGCGGGGAACCAGAGACCAACATCTTGGAAAATGATAACGCTCTATGTTTTGCACGGACATGTTGAACAGTTGTGCCTCAAATTAACATCTAAAATAACTGCCGTGAAATTAATAATATACCAACCCATTTTCAAGTCAATCCATAATTCAAAAAGACACTCGCACAGCTGAGCTATCGTGTTGCAGGTGAAGGGTAACAAAGAGATAACATAAGAAAAATAAACCTGCACACTTACCTTGCTAGAGGCACGGTTTATTATGAAGGTCATGCGCCGCGGGAAGTAGTTTGGGGAGGGGGTGCTGCGATCCGGCAAAAAAAAGTACCTGTGCTGAAGATGTCTTTCTTGATCCTCTAATACAGGACGAGTAAAGGCCCAGTGCACTACATTTGTGATTTTTTTTTTTACTAATTGTATTTGCGTGTTCACTAGCATTTGTAACTTGAGTCTGATACAGTGCCTTGCAAAAGTATTCACCCCCTTGGAATTGTTCCTATTTTGTTGCATTACAACCTGTAATTTAAATTGATTTTTATTTGGATTTCATGTAATGGACATACACAAAATAGTCCAAATTGGTGAAGTGAAATGAAAAACATAACTTATTTCAAAGAAATCAAAAACAGAAAAGCGGTGTGTGCATATTTATTCACCCCCTTTGATATGAAGCCCCTAAATCAGATCTGGTGCAACCAATACCTTCAGAAGTCACATAATTAGTTAAATAAAGTCCACCTGTGTGCAAAGTGTCACATAATCTCAGTTTATATACACACACCTGTTCTGAAAGGCCCCAGAGTCTGCAACACCACTAAGCAAGGAGCACCATTTTATTTTTTATTTAACTAGGCAAGTCAGTTAAGAACAAATTCTTATTTTCAATGACCATGAAACCAAGGAGCTCTCCAAACAGGTCAGCGACAAAGTTGTGGACATGTACAGATCAGGGTTGGGTTATAAAAAAATATCTGAAACTTTGAATATCCCACAGAGCACCTTCAAAATCCATTATTAAAAAATGGAAAGAATATGACACCACAACTAACTTGCCAAGAGAGGGCGGCCCACCAAAACTCACAGACCAGGCAAGGAGGGCATTAATCAGAGAGGCAACAAAGAGACCGAAGATAATCCTGAAGGAGCTGCAAAGCTCCACAGCGGAGGTTGGAATATCTGTCCACAGGACCACTTTAAGCTGTACACTCCACAGAGCTGGGCTTTTTATATTTATTTATTTTACCTTTATTTAACTAGGCAAGTCAGTTAAGAACAAATTCTTATTTTCAATGACAGCCTAGGAACAGTGGGTTAACTACCTTGTTCAAGGGCAGAACAACAGATTTTTACGTTGTTAGCTCAGGGATTCGATCTTGCAACCTTTTTGTTACTAGTCCAACGACCTAACCACTAGGCTACCTGCCTTCCCACTTCATGGGCGTGGCCAGAAAAAAAGCCATTGCTTAAAGGAAAAATATGCAAACACATTTGGTGTTCGCCAAAATGCATGTGGGAGACCCCCCAAACATATGGAAGAAGGTACTCTGGTCAGATGAGACTAAAATTTAGCTTTTTGGCCATCAAGGAAAACTCTGTCTGGCGCAAACCCAACACCTCATCTCCCCGAGAATATCATCCCCACAGTGAAGTATGTTGGTGGAAGCATCGTGCTGTGGGGATGTGTTTCCCCATCGGCAGGGACTGGGAAACTGATCAGAATTGGAGTAACGATGGATGGTGCTAAATACAGGGAATTTCTTAAGGGAAACCTGTTTGTCTGCAAGAGACTTGAGGCTGGGACAGAGGTTCACCTTCAAGCAGGACAATGACCCTAAGCATACTGCTAAAGTAACACTTGAGTGGTTTAAGGGAAAACATTAGATGTCTTGGAATGGCCTAGTCAAAGCACAGACAATCCAATTGAGAATCTGTGGTATGACTTAAAGGCTGTTGTACACCAGCGGAACCCATCCCACTTGAAGGAGCTAGAGCAATTTTGCCTTGAAGAATGGGCAAAAATCCCAGTGGCTAGATGTGCCAAGCTTATAGAGACATTGGGGGGGTGAATAGTTATGCATGCTCAAGTTCTGTTTTTTTGTCTTATCTTGTTTGTTTCACAATAAATAAAGTGGGAGGCATGTTGTGTAAATCTCATGATACAATGGGGTGATTGTAAGGCAACAAAGTAAGTAAAATGCCAGGGGGGTGAATACTTTCGCAAGCCAATGTGGTTCTGTACAAAACAGTTAATCTGATAATACTTGGGACTGAATACACAAATACTTGCTTGATATGTTTTCCAGTTTTGAAATACTTTGCAAATGCAACTTATTTCTAAATGTGAACTGAAATGGTCTTAATTCCTTTTACATTTTAGTAGAGCAGTTTACAGTAGTGAGTGCATACATTTTCATGCTGGTCCCCGGTGGGAATCACTCTCTACCAACTGAGCCATATCATCTCAAACCACTTTGTCTCAATGTTTTTGCCCATGTTACAGAAATCTATATCGGTCCGTTAATACTAGTAAAGCCCCACTACCTTTGTGAAAAAAATGTTTATCTTAATATTTATTAAACACTCAGCACCCCTACTTCCCACAACTATGTACAGTTGAAGTCAGAAGTTTACATACACCTTAGCCAAATACATTTAAACTCAGTTTTTCACAATTACTGACATTTAATTGTAGTAAAACTTCCCTGTCTTAGGTCAGTTAGGATCACCACTTTATTTTAAGGATGTGAAATGCCAGAATAATAGAGAATGATTTCAGCTTTTATTTCTTTCTTTTATTTCCCAGTGGGTCAGAAGTTCACATACACTCAATTAGTATTTGGTAGCATTGCCTTTACATGGTTTAACTTGGGTCAAATGTTATGGGTAGCCTTCCACAAGCTTCCCACAATAAGTTGGGTGAATTTTGTCCCATTCCTCCTGACAGAGCAGGGCTTTGTGATGGCCACTCCAATACCTTGACTTTGTTGTCCTTAAGCCATTTTGCTACAATTTTGGAAGTATGCTTGGGGTCATAGTCCATTTGAAAGACCCATTTGCGACCAAGCTTCAACTTCCTGACTGATGTCTTGAGACGTTGATTCAATATATCCACATCATTTTCCTTCCTCATGATCTTGAAAAACATGTTTTCATGACTCCAACATAAGTGTATGTAAACTTCCGACTTCAACTGCATGTCAGCGTCTTGGCCTTAAATGCTTCAAGAAAAATGAAAAAACAAGTGTGCGGATTTCTCTTTTCTTTAAAGTCAATTCATGGAAGGCATCTCTCTCTAACACAAAAATGTAAGATTCACAGCAATATTAAAATAGGATTGTTAATGTGAATAAAAACATTGCCATTATTAAACAAAATTATTACATTACATTCCAGGCTTGTCTTTGCATGGGCTAGGCATATGAGCTAAACAGCGTCACTGGTTTGTACAATGCAGTACATGACTTTACTGTGGATATGTCCAGTCGCCTGAGATCCTGTGGATTGTATTAAGCAACATAACAAAATCCATCCTTACTAACAGAAATCAGATGAGAGGCATCCAAGGCCCCGATATTATATAGAATAACAAATCTAAATAAAAAGTGTACTCCCATAACTATCTTTACACGAATCCTCTACTTAAAACACATAACTCATCCCATTGCTTCTGTAATGGATGTGAAAAGGCTAGCTTAGTTAGCGGTGCGCGCTAAATAGCGTTTCAATCGGTGACGTCACTTGCTCTGAGACCTTGAAGTAGTAGTTCCCCTTGCTCTGCAAGGGCCGTGGCTTTTGTGGAGCGATGGGTAACGATGCTTCGTGGGTGACTGTTGTTGATGTGTGCAGAGGGTCCCTAGTTCGCGCCCGGGTATGGTCGAAGGGACGGTCTAAAATTATACTGTTACACTTCTTGGGGAACAAAAATATGAATTCAATACATTTGTTTTCTCAAATAGTATCTTGCAAACTGAATTCACAATAGGTTTCATACACAGATAAATAAGGTTCAGAACCCTAAAAAGCTCAGGATCATCACAGTGGTCCGAGTCTCTCGTCATCCATCTGTCCATCGCCTCAGCTTACACTTTGTACTTTTCCTTTGCTTTCTCGTTCAGTATACAGATGTGCTGCACAGAGCAAAAACACATGGTAAAGTGTAAAAAGAATACACCAACAGCAGACTTGATTAAACTGACCCCTCATACATACATTGAGTGTACAAAACATTAGGAACAAGTGTTCTTTCCATGTCAGACTGACCAGGTGAAAGCAACCATCCCTTATTGATGTCACTTGTTCTTCTTCAAATCAGTGTAGGTGAAGGGAACAAGGCAGGGTAAAGAAGGATTTTCAAGCCTTGAGACATGGATTGTGTATGTGCCATTCAGAGGGTGAATGGGCAAGACAAAAGTAGGTGTCAGGTGCACCAGTTTGAGTTTGGCAAGAACTGCAATGCTGATGGTTTTTTCACACTCAACAGTTTCCCATGTGTATCAAGAATGGTCCACCACCCAAAGGACATCCAGCCAACTTGACAACTGTGTGTAGCATTGGAGTCAACATGGCCAGCATCCCTGTGGAACACTTTCGACACCTTGTAGAGTCTATGCCCCGACGAATTGAGGCGGTTCTGAGGACAAAACGGAGTCCAACTCAATATTAAGGAAGGTGTTCCTAATGTTTTGTACACTCAGTGTACATCTTTCACTAGGTTTTGACTGAATTTGGCTGAATCTCAGATGGAGATGATCCTGATATGCAGTTATATTCTCTAATGCAGCGAACTTACACTGAGATCTCTGAAGTACTCATTGTAGTCCAGGGCATATCCCACCAGAAACCAATCTGGCACCTCAAACCCCATGTCTGACCAAACACAGATACGGACATAATTTACTGCACAATACAATAATAAGCTACATGTAAGTTAGACATCTTGCTGTGCAGTATTAAGTTAGCAGTATCAAAAGATCTTATGGGATGAGTTTTGCATTAGCATTTCATAACATTAACACAGATATAAAGTATGTTCCTCTTTTCTATCTCTGGAGGTCAGCTAGTTGACTCCTGTTGTCTGTGACTGGGGTTGACCCTTTAGCTTCAAGGGTCACAGAGCAGGTCAAAGGTAAACAGCTGTCCTTGCAAAACCATCTTAGAAAGCTTATCCAACTCTGACTTAAAGGAATGACATACATCACTAACCATGTGTGTGTAGAATATTAGTACCAGAGTACCATGTTGACCTACACATTCAAAGTCGGTCGTTAGATATGCACATTAATTCCATGCGAAAAATATAACTATTATACGTGGTCATCCTGCCAAAGACTCTTTCGAGTACAGCAGTGTATCAACGGTGGGAAGGCATGCACGACACACACAAAACACGGCAGAACTCACAGTCTGGTCTGTATCCTGAGCTCCTTGGTGTTCTCTTGACTAGAAGGCTGAAAGGACAATGCATACAAGCACAAAACTGAATAGGATCTCTATGCAAACCATGCTCTTAATGGCATGCATTGTTCTCAATGACATGGTCTTCAACAATCTCAATGACACAGCAAACAATATAATCCACTCAATGGCCTTGCATTGTTCAATAACATAGCATAGCTATAAATGCGCTCAACACAGCCATCTACAACCTAAACTAGAGTAAAATAGTCCCTTCCATAGCAGAGGGATTTCCCATCCACAGTTCAATTAACAGTATGGTACATAGATTAACTCTTAATCTGATCCAGTCACATACCATCTCTAAATCAGTGCTTAAGGGGAGAGTGCGCATTACAATAGATAGAGAGTGCGGTCATTAATATTGCTGTCGAGATCGATTTTTTTCCCCCACTAATTGGTCTACTGACCAATCACATCAGATAGTCACATTTGACCAATTGGATCAGCTCTAAAAAAAATATCTAATGTGACAATATCTGATGTGATTGGTCAGTAGACCAATTAGTGAAAAAAATATCAGAATTTGGACCCCTGTGTAAATGCAGTCAGAGAGTGACATTCTGAGCTGAACCACTTCTCTGTCTAAATCAGGGCTACACAGCACTTATAGGGACTGTTCAGTAAGCACAATAATGGGATAAAAATAAGTACTGCGTGCTTAATACATCGGTTCTCACCTGACGACTTTGACCATCTTTGGATTGCATTCACTCAGCAGTGATAGCAGTGTCTCCATAGTCCTCCCAGTCTCCACAATGTCCTAAACACGTCAGCAGGACAGATAACGTTGCATAAGGGGCTTCAATTTAAGGAGTGCAAGGAAGTCCAACAACAATTCAAGGGAAGCAATTCAATATAAATGTGGACAACTACAGCGATGGTACAGCCCACTTCTTTTAGGGTACACCCATTAGTGAATGTGATTTGCACCCTGGTCATACAGCTATAGTTCATGAGAGAGCTAGTGTGCGCCACACATTTATGTACAGCCGTTTTAACATTTACAGAGACTGAATATTCAGATTATGTGCTAAAAAGACAGGGAAATTGGTCTTACCTCAACTATCAAAACATTCTGCAAAGGAAATTAGAAGACAATTGATCACATATACAGTGGGGCAAAAAGTATTTAGTCAGCCACCAATTGTGCAAGTTCTCCCACTTAAAAAGATGAGAGGCCTGTAATTTTCATCATAGGTACACTTCAACTATGACAGACAAAATGAGAAAAAAAAAATCCAGAAAATCACATTGTAGGATTTTTAATGAATTTATTTGCAAATTATGGTGGAAACTAAGTATTTGGTCACCTACAAACAAGCAAGATTTCTGGCTCTCACAGACCTGTAAGACCTGTAAGAGGCTCCTCTGTCCTCCACGCATTACCTGTATTAATAGCACCTGTTTAAACTTATCAGTATAAAAGACACCTGTCCACAACTTCAAACAGTCACACTCCAAACTCCACTATGGCCAAGACCAAAGAGCTGTCAAAGGACACCAGAAACAAAATTGTAGACCTGCACCAGGCTGGGAAGACTGAATCTGCAATAGGTAAGCAGCTTGGTTTGAAGAAATCAACTGTGGGAGCAATTATTAGGAAATGGAAGACATACAAGACCACTGATAATCTCCCTCGATCTGGGGCTCCACGCAAGATCTCACCCCCTGGGGTCAAAATGATCACAAGAACGGTGAGCAAAAATCCCAGAACCACACGGGGGGACCTAGTGAATGACCTGCAGAGAGCTGGGACCAAAGTAACAAAGCCCACCATCAGTAACACACTGCGCCGCCAGGGACTCAAATCCTGCAGTGCCAGACGTGTCCCCCTGCTTAAGCCAGTACATGTCCAGGCCCGTCTAAAGTTTGCTAGAGAGCATTTGGATGATCCAGAAGAAGATGGGGAGAATGTCATATGGTCAGATGAAACCAAAATATAACTTTTTGGTAAAAACTCAACTCGTCGTGTTTAGACAGTGGTGGGCCGTCAGGGCCAGCAAGACCTTCTCTGCTGGCCTAAACATCATCAGAATATATATATATATTTTTTTTAATATATTTTCCCACAAATATGAATTAAATTATTCCCCAGAGTAAGAGTTACACTCTTCATTTCATAGCGTTCCTCTTGGTTGCACTGCTTCCAGCCCCAGGTTGAGATTTGGAGGGCTGGTCTTTATGTTAGATCTTTTATCCAATCATATTCAGCCATCATGTGTTGCCAGGGGTCTAAAATCTGTCCTCAGGCCTTCAGAATCAACAGTGCGGGCACTTGTAGCTTAAAGTGAATGGAAAATAAATGCCTATTGTACGCCTGCTGGCTGGCTCCAGTGTTACACAGGAGCCAGCTAGCAGGCGTAGTGCGTGCACGTCTTTTGATTGGATTACCAATATTGAGAGGCAGGTCCTATATGGGCAGGTCTCAGAATTAGGAAACTGAAATTGATTAACAAATTAATTTGCGTACTACTAAGCTGTTTTTTCAACCCACAATGGCGGAAGGAGAAGATATCGATTTGGTCGAGGATATAATTATAACGCCATTCTCAAGACAAACTTTTCAAGAAAAGTTAGACATTGTCAGGAGAGGTAGACGCCGACGCTACAAAGCCTGTCACAGGCGGGAAAGGGGTTCGTTCGCCACTTTCAACTATGGGCGCTATCAATGACTCACAGGCTCCAAGAAGCACTGCAAACTGTACTGCTGGGAATGCCTATTATTTACAAGTGATCAATTTGGTGTTTGGAGCCACACTGGCTTTGCAAACCTGAGTTCTCTAACCAAGGCAGCAACGAGACACCAAAGTACAGCTGGGCACTTACAAGCAATGGTGCTTTTGAAAACTTTTGGGGACACCCGAGTGGATCTACAGCTCAACGAAAAGGTATTGTACTCTTCCCCTGCAATTCTCTGAATAAAAATGTCAATTTCAAGGTGACGCAATGCCTGGTTATACTGCGTTTCTGTCTAAATGTATAGTGTCTAGAGCCATGGCATCATAATGATGGTAATAAGAGGTGGATTAATTCGGGTGGGACTGTGTAGGACTTCACTGAAGGCCCAGGCCCCACGCTACTGTGTTTGGAGGACAAAGAATGCTGAGTTGCATCCAAAGAACACCATACTGACTGTGAAGCATGGGGGTGGAAACATCATGCTTTGGGGCTGTTTTTCTACAAAGGGACCAGGACGACTGATCCGTGTAAAGGAAAGAATGGGGCCATGTATCCTGAGATTTTGAGTGAAAACCTCCTTCCATCAGCAAGGGCATTGAAGATGAAACGTGCCTGGGTCTTTCAGCATGACAATGATCCCAAACACACCGCCTGGGCAACGAAGGAGTGGCTTCGTAAGAAGCATTTCAAGATCCTGGAGTGGCCTAGCCAGTCTCCAGATCTCAACCCCATAGAAAATCTTTGGAGGGAGTTGAAAGTCCGTGTTGCCCAGCAACAGCCCCAAAACATCACTGCTCTAGAGGAGATCTGCATGGAGGAATGGGCCAAAATACCAGCAACAATGTGTGAAAACCTTGTCAAATGTTTTCTGTAAGTCTTCACCTCTGTCATTGCCAACAAAGGGTATATAACAAAGTATTGAGAAACTTTTGTTATTGACCAAATACTTATTTTCCACCATAATTTGCAAATAAATTCATTAAAAATCATACAATGTGATTTTCTGGATTTTTTTTCTCATTTTGTCTGTCATAGTTGAAGTGTACCTATGATGAAAATTACAGGCCTCATCTTTTTAAGTGGGAGAACTTGCACAATTGGTGGCTGACTAAATACTTTTGCCCACTGTGTGTGTGTATATATATATATATATATATATATTAAACAAATACAGCACCTCATTGGTTAAAGGATTACAACTTCACTCCTAAAATATTTTGTATTTCATCTGTGGTTATGTCAAGCAATCAAATCTCACCTTCCCGGTTAGAGTTGAGAGCTCGTCCCCTTCGATAACTTTGACAATGTTTGTAGACTGGTCATTCTGGGGACAATACACACATATCAGTAAAACTACACATCTCACCCAGGAAGAGGGTGATGGTCTACTCTAAATAATCATAAGGTCATCTAGTAATACATTAAAAGACATCACCGTGTTGGCCAATGGAAGTGTTATCTGCTCATGCATCAGATGAGTCTAGTAGCAGATCACATTGTGATTTAGCCAACCCTTGTGTCATGTTTGTTGTCATGACAGACAACAGATAAGAGGGGTTGGCTAAACAAACTGATCTGAGACCAGGCTAAACACACACAGCGAGAGACAGAATAAGCAACAACTGCATTGCTTACATATAAAGATTGCCATCTTTCTTACACAATTGGAGGCTATTGAAGGAGAGTGAGAGAAACGTGGAGTGGTTCACTCACGCAATAGCTCTTTAGCCTAATGAAATCCACAGTCAACGGGACAGACTTATCGCTGTTCTGATTTAGGGCCTTGATGTAGTCCAGCAGGTCAGAAAAGAATGTATAACCTCCTTTGAGAACACACAGTGCTACTATATGGTGTCCCCCCATGTCCCGGACTATATCACGAGCCAGGCGCTCAGTCCTAGAGAGAGACAGAAGGAATAGAGAGAAGGATAAAAAAAGAGAGGGAGAGAGGGCGATACAACGGCATGGGACCTGAAATTTCTGGGCAGGCACATCAATCAATCTTCAGATGGTTTGTGATCTGGTCAGTCAGAACATCATGGTTTAAGGCTAGTATTGGCAATGTGTGGAAAACTGGCTGAAAAGTTGCTGACTGGGTCAAATCAAATGATCTGTCTGGAGTCCTACTATTCATAACAGGGTTTAACTTGGCATTCTACAACAGGGTATCCGATGAACAGTGTGTTTCATTCATAAGGCTGCTGCTTGCCTTCTCCCTGTCTGCAATGCAAATTGATGATGGCTATACACCATTACAAAAAAAAAAAAATACTGCTGGTTTCGATGGCTAACACTGATTTGTCTAACAAATATGTCAGTGAGCTGAATCCGACAAAGTACCTTAGCAACCACGGTGTAAATTAAGGAAACAATGGAGGCATAGGAATTTGTACAAAATTAGAGTTCTGATTTACTCCACAAGGGAATAAGAAAATGTGCAATTATGTTATAGTACAGTAGCCTACCCAGTCCCCAAGAGTGCCAGTCCAGTGGTGATGTTTGACTTACCTGTCCATGATCAGTCCATGGGGGATGATAACCTGGTCTAAATCCTCCTCATAGTGTTTGGGGACACAGAAGAGGTCCAATTTATACCCCTTCTCATCATCGGGTATCTGAAGGAGCAAAGAGATAACACATTTAGGAAATGGCACAGAAATGTGCAATTGAGGTGACCAAAAGTCTTAGCAAACTGAAGCTCCACACACACACCAGCCAGGAGCCCTGGCAACGTTTAAGATTGCTTTAAACCACCGGTTTGTGGGTGAGACAGAGATAGGGTGCAGACCCGCTTTTAAGACTAGCCTACTTGGTCGGACTAGCTGCGTGAATTCTGAAATTATGTCATCTGACACCGGAGTAAAAACCCAGTGATCAATCACGCCCCGCAACCCTGATGTCATTATGAAACCACACTCCGACACAACTCAGAAACGTCCATTCTGCAGATTACCATTCACCCCAGAGCAAGACGAGTGGTCTGACTGACATTACAAATATAACATAGGGACAGCGTACACCTTACCTGGATATAGGCCATATCACCGCTCTTGCTGTTCACGCCTCACTAGGGTGATATTTGAGGAGTCATGCCCTGATCAATAGGGAATAAGAATGTTATTTAGCTTGGTGGGTGGTGCGTCTCTCGTGCTCGCTCTTCTTCGCCTACTGCCGACTTTACCGTGGGCGAATAGCTTACATACGATACTCCAACCTTGCTCTCGCTCCCCTGGGGGTTTTAAACCCTGACGTCACAATCCATTTTACCGACCAAAATCTGATTTATCTAACTTGAACATTTTATAAAATCCTACGGCTGTATTCCTTGTTGCATACCATCGATTGCATGGTACAATTTTCGAATTAGCTACTGACGTTAGTGTGAAAATAATCTAAGCCTATAAGCAGTTTGTCGTACAAAAAAAACATACCTACCGTTATTTTACTGTATGTTAGAATATATATCTACACATCCAAATCTACCAGAAACGCATCTTCGCCATACTAACCTAGTGCTGCGTCATGACAAGGATGATAGTAATAAACGCAGAGGCGTCAACCACATTGAAGTTAACTAACCTAAATAACAGTGAAAAATGAAGCTTGTACAGAAATATGCATCCTGTTTGCAATAAGGAACTAAAGTAAAACTACAAAAAATGTGGCAAAGAAATGAACTTTTTTTTTGTCCTGAATACAAAGCGTTATATTTGGGGCAAATCAAACAAATCACTGAGTACCACCACATTTTTTCAAGCATGGTGGTGACTGCATCACGATAAGGGTATGCTTGTCACCGGCAAGGAGTTTTTTTTAGGATGAAAATAAACAGAAGAGCTAAGCACAGGAAAAATCATACAGGAAAACCTGGTTCCGTCTGCTTTCCAACAGACACTGGGAGACAAATTCACATTTCAGCAGGACAATAACCTAAAACACAAGGCCAAATCTACATTGGAGTTGCTTACCAAGACGACATTGAATGTTCCTGAGTGACCTAGTTAGTGACATAAATCGACTTGAAAAACTATGGCAAGACTTGAAAATTGCTGTCTAGCAAAGATCAACAACCAACTTGACAGAGCTTGAAGAATATTTAAAAGAATAATGTGCAAATATTGTACAATCCAGGTGTGAAAAGTTCTTAGACTTACCCAGAAATACTCACAGCTGTAATCGCTGCAAAGGTGATTCTAACATGTATTGACTCAGGTGTGATACTTCCGTATTTTTTTTTTTTTTTTTTTTGTATGTCATTACAGGCAAAATTCCCAATCTGGCCCTCATACCATCATGGTCACCTAATCATCCCCAGTTTACAATTGGCTCATTCATCCCCCACCTCTCCCCTGTAACTATTCCCTAGGCCATTGCTGTAAATGAGAATGACTGAGAACACAACTTACTTGGTAAAATATAAATTTTAAAAATTGGCATTGTGTGTAGATGGGTGAGGGGGAAAAATATATAGTTTGAATTCAGGCTGTAACACAAAATGTGGAATAAGTCAAGGGGTATGATTACTTTCTGAAGGCACTTCAGGAACTATTAGTTCCTTGGCTGTAAAGGTTGTGTCATCACGTAACCCAGTATAGATCCTTTATCAATAATCTTTGTCTACAGTTAATCCAAATGGAAAAATAAACTTCAAACCACTCTTCACATGGTATCGCCTGTGTTGTTAGAGATTCATAATATGCAGTCCATTACTAGACTTGAATGAATCTTCCCCACAAATGTCAGGCGTGGCTTCATAAACTCACAATTCTCCTCCCTGTGTTTCTATGAGATGAAATATCATACAGTACAACAAAATACACCCAAACAAAGGCAAGGGACAAAAGAAAAGATTTACAACTTAGAAACTTAACAAAAATGATTTAATATGACCCTACTTTAATGAAGTGATACAGAAACTGAAGGTTTCTTTCACTACACACACACACAAAGGATCACATTCGGGAGGGGGCAATTTACTGAAAGTTGTAGATAGAAATACCAGAATAGAGCTGACCTGACTCTTCACATGTCAAAAAGGCATGTTTGTTCTACAATATGGATTTCTATCTGAGGTTCTGTAACGTTGTGCCCTACTAAACGCAGCCCAGATGGTGCAGAACCAACATGTTCTCATTGAAGAGAACATCCAACACACATAACCATCCTGTCACCCTCAGCACTATAGTTATTCAGTGCCAGTTATGACAAAGGGCAAGTCTCAAATGACACCAGACCCCCATATAGAGCACTACTTTTAGCTAGACCCATATACAGACGACTGTGGCACAGGCCAAAAGTAGTGCACTATCCAGGGGAATAGGGTATGACAAAGACGAACACCAATAGTGCACACTCATTTCTTCTTTTTCTCATCTTTCCTAGATGAGGTGTTGCCTTTCTCCTTCTCTTCCTTCTTCTCCTTGTCTTCCTTCTTCTCCTTCTTGCCCTCTTCCTTCTCCTGTCCCTCCTTCCTCTCAGCATCACGGTTGGAGATCTTGTTGTTGATGAGGTTGTGGAGAGCCACCACTGAGCGGATGAGGGATGCCAGGTAGACCACTAGCATCTGGTCATTGGTCTTCAGGTAGAAGGCCTTTGTGAACTCCTGCAGGGAGAAGTGGCAGGATTAGGGCGTTGTGTATAATGATGAACTAAACAGTGAAAATCTGGTGAAAAAAGCCAGACTATCTGTTTATTGTAATGAAGTAGATCATACCATGTGTTCGATTTGAGAAGGATAATGAATCTGTGTACTCCTTCAAAATAAAAAAGCTAATATTGATTACCATGCCAGCCACCCCCTGCCCCCTTTCTCCCACAGAACCCAGCCCACTCACACACATTACCCCATCCCCATCCTAAACCTACACCCCAGCTTACCAGAAGGTTGACATCAGGAAGCAGGTTGAAGATGTCCTGTAGGTGGTAGATGATTTGGTGGTTGATGGGCAACTTGCCTGCAGCCACTCTCTCCAGGTAAGACCTGATGTCCAGCAGCTTGGAGTTGAGCCCCTTTAGGCCATGTACCTGGTTAGTGATACGCTGTGACAGAGTACCAACTGTTGTGTCCTTGATGTCTCTGTAGACGGAAGAAAATAGGGTAGAATATATCAAGTTTAGTCGACATTAGTGCAAGTCTGTTCGGTGTGTTAACCGTAGAAATAATTGAAACCGTAGAAATAATTGAAAATCCATGAAATGTTTGGTGTCTGCGTAGTCCAGTTAAAAAAATGGTGTACCTGAGAAGGTGCTCCACGCCCACCTCCTCTGCCTCCTCGGCTCCAATCTCACTGGTCACATGTTCAAATGTTTTGGAGGTTGGGGTGCCGTCCTGGAAGAGTGAAGAGACAAGAACCCTTTTAGAGTAAAAGTCTTCCTTCCTTTCACAATGATCAATTGTATGCTCAGTCCAAAATCTGCCCACAGCCCCTATGGTTGGCTGGTCCAGGGTTTGAATTATTTTGTCATTTCGTCTCAAACAAGTCTATGCTCCACTTACGTCATGTATTTCCTCCACCGAGAAGTAGGCTTCTGTAGGCAGGCCCAGGTCCTTAGGCTTTACGTCAATGATCACTAATACCTGAGGGGGAAAGTGCCATACAAACATAGTCAATGTTCACTTAATTATCTGCTGCATTATCAATACAATTTAATCCTTTCAACAGGAGATGAGACATATTTCTTACCGATATTTAGGTATTAATGTGGAATATTTACTGCGTGGAAAGCACTTACTGAATTGGTGCAGTATTGCTTGATGAGTTCATTGATGGCAATATCATTCTTATGTAGTTTTGGACCTGTGTGATACCAGCCCACTATCCTCTCTCTGGCTGGAGAGAAGAGAAGGAAAGGTTTAAGAATCTCATAGCCACACTATGTAGAAGTTGATGAGACTGAATGTATATAGTTCAAATGTAATAATCTATAGTGTGTGTGTGTGGTCTCACCATTGACTTTCTTGAACATGTTGTACATATTCTCCAAGTAGTCATGATCCAGGAACCACACTGAATCGTCCTTGTCATCCTCATCAAAAGGCACTGGCAAAAAACACACAATCAATATTGGATCCATCAGGGTTAGCTATATAGCTAAACGTTTAGTGATCATAATTATTATTTGAGTTCTCTCACAAATATGATAAAGATGTTATAAACTAGTCACAAACACGTTATTTTAGTACATGGAAGGAGAATAACTCACCTGCAAAGCTGTTGGACACATCAAGGACTTTCTTATGCCAAGAGCCGAGGAGGACACCCACTACTCGCTTTTGGTTGCCTACTTTCCCTATTCTGTCAAAAGAGAACATTTACACAATCAATATCATAGGATGTCTTAGTGGAAATCAAACAAAAACTTAAGACACGCTCCATGAGCTTAATCACAAAAAAATTGGAACATATAGTACGAATTGGATTCGTAACATATATGAATTGCAGGACGTAAATAAGAAATGGATGACGTAGTACACAAAAAACTGGGACCACTTTTTGCTCATGAGTACCACTTTAAAAACTACTGGCTGAAATTATACAAAAGTTTAAGAGTGCATCTCTAAGAAAGTTAACATAACTAGTTAATTAGCTCAGTGGTTCCCAAAGGGCAGGGGGAACTCAGTCCGGCTTTCAACTTACTCGTAAAAATTGTAATAGTAGAATGCCCAAGGTACATTTTCGAAATTGGGTAGTGCATCATCAGTTTCTCCTCTTGTCATGTAAGTCATTGCAGACCTCAGAGAGGTATTTATAACTTGTCAGAAATGTCCAGATCAACTAGCTCATGTCAGCAAACGTTCTTTAGCAAGGTTTTGTAGCCCATAGATGTTGTTGTATTGATTGAGTCACTCAACTATCACATGAATACACATTAGACATGGCAAAATATATAGAATTGCAAGAAAATGTGTTATGAAACCGCAAAATGTTCTCTGCATCCCATGACAAAATGTGTAAAATTTCAGGAAATAAACTTTAAATCTGCTAAATGTCCTCCCCACCCCAGTCGACAACAATAACAAGAGGGGTGTTAACAGTTTGTCATAAATAGTGCTTGCACCAATAAAAATAGACGTGGGGGGCGCGGGATGTTCTCCAATGCTGGAAGAAGGCAGACCCGAGTGAAAGGGTTTGGAAACACCTGAATAAGCCAACTACAATACTTTATCCCTAGCTATGTTAGCTAGCTAACTACTCTGATCCATAATGATGCGGTGGCTAAATTCTTCCATAATTAGTGAATGTTTCTAACTATTTGCCTGTTATTACAATTTACCAGACAAAATAAACTAACTAGATATACTACTGTCATTGCTAACAAATGCACAGCTTCAAATGGGTTTCTGACTCAGCAGGTTAGCTGGCCAGCTAACGTTAGCCAAGCCTGGCTGCAAAATCATCATCTCGTACAAAAGTGGCAAGCTAGCAGAAGTAGCGAATGGATGTGATTTTCAAACATATATATTATTAATTACATACCTATTAAAATGATCCACCACGCTGAGCAACACAAGTGGATGGACAACAACATTTTCTACCGCTAACTCCGGCATTTTTGAAGCAAAGTGTTTGAGGATGCTAGCTGCTTGGCTAGCTACTTCCTGTCGAATTGTTTCTTCTTCTTCTTCTTTTTCGGTGGGGATTATCGGCAGTTGGCATCCAACGTCATGGTGCATTCCCACCACCTACTGAACTGGAGTGTGGGCCAGAGACGGGTAGAAACTAAATCCTACCTGCCAGCCTCGTTTCTCTTAAAAAATATAACAAAATATTTGAGACAATAACTAATGACATTCTACTCAATATACTATTTAAACTAATTTCCCGTATCCCCTTCACCCTCATACTAGATCTCAGCCTCTCATTTTCCCGACGATACTGTCCACACTGTAGCAATACATGCTCCACGGTCTCTGTTTCCTTGCAAATAATCACACTTTCCTGTTGGATGCTTTCCTATCACATTTAAAGTCTTATTCAACCGTAATCTTGTAAAAATAGCCTCTTTTCTGTCCCTTTCTCTTGTCCTCCCCACCCTGACTTTCCTCTGTAATTGAAATAAATGCCTGCCCTTAGCATCTCTATTCCATTGCTCCTGCCATCTCTGCACCATCACTGTCCATATCAGTCCTCTGACTTGCTCATTGAAACTACAACATTAACATCCCCACTACTAAGTTCTTGTTTAGCCAGTACATCAACTGCATCGTTGCCCTCCACCTCCACATGGGCTGGGACCCCAAGTAAATATTATCTGTATACCCATCTGTCTAATCCTGATATGGGTTAGTAGCACCTCATAAAGCAGGTTTTGTCTGCTATGTGACCTGAAGGACTGGAGACTCATCAACACTGCACATGAATCAGAGCAAATAGCTACTCTGTCTGCCTGGACTTCCTCCACCCACTGCAAGGCCAACAGTATGGCCATCAGCTCCCCTGTATATACAACCATATGATCTGTAATACGTTTCCCGACTGCCACCCCACAGTCCTGCACTACAAATGCTGACCCAGTACGTCCTGTCCTTGGATCTTTTGAATCATCTGAGTAAATGGTCACAAATTCCTGATACACAGTAGCCATACGTCTCAAATCAAATCAAATCAAATTTATTTGTCACATACACATGGTTAGCAGATGTTAATGCGAGTGTGGCGAAATGCTTGTGCTTCTAGTTCCGACAATGCAGTAATAACCAACAAGTAATCTAACTAACAATTCCTAAACTACTGTCTTATACACAGTGTCTCTTAAACAAATCAGATGGATCAACACTCTCCCTATCTTTCTGTAGTCTCTCCAAAACTTCTAGATCTGTAACGATCTGAGTGTGGTGGGTGAGGAGTCAGGCGCAGGAAGCAAAGAGTTCAGGGGAGTGCTATTTTAATGCACAAAGAAACGGCGAACATAAGCCAACCCCACGAAAACACAGGGCGTAATGAACAAACAAATGCCCCAAACAGGGGGACTTAAACTGTACTGGAAAAACCACGAAACCCATAGACGTGCATACAAGTACACCAAACAGACGGTCACAATAATTAATCCCGCACAAGGAACCAGGCGGGCCGGCTGACTAATAAAGCCTCACTACTATATTACCTAACTCAAAACAGGTGCCCTCAATAAACACATAAGGAGGGGGAGGAAATAATCAGTGGCAGCTAGTAGGCCGGCGACGACGACCGCCGAGCGCCACCCGAACGGGAAGGGGAGCGTCCTTCGGTCGGAGTCGTGACAAGCTCAACTACTGGAGGCGGGAATAGTTACCTTTGGACTAAACTCCCTTCCATACAGTCCCATCTCATTCGCTTGGGTATTACCCACCCAAAGCTTGTGTTAGGTCTTTGCTCATGTTTCCAGCATGCCTGTCAAATCCCTTTCGCAGGATGAGACACCCCATGTCCCTGTAGGTTGACCCAATAATTATTTGCCAGCTGCTGTCTCCTAATCTGCATATCCCCCATCGACACCTGTAGTGCAGCCACTGGGGAGGTCCGAGGTGCCCCATTACATATTCTGAGTTCTTGCCCCTGTTTGACATCTAGCCTTTCCAATGGGGGTCCGGGGCTGCCGAACCATAAACTATACGGACATTTTGTTTAACAACAGGAAAAAAGGAAAACATTTAATCTCCTTTATAGCACAAATAATATTATAGCATTGACATTATTGTTAACAGCATTAAAAGTAATGATTACTAGATAGTTATTATGGTAACAACAGTAATACAAATAACAAAACAGTATTTATAATGCTACTATTAATAATAATAGTAATAACAATATTAATCATACCATTTTTATTATAATTATAATAATCAACTTTAGAAAACACTTTTAAATCCAATTTTTAATTAGCCCATTCATATTGCACAATGTTAAGTAGGTTTTTTCATATTGGACATATACAGTATATGTCTGACCCTATCCTGTGTATGTGGCAATAAAACATCAAATTATTATTATTTGTATACATTTCTTTGCACCGTATACAATTTCCTGTGCAGTACATTGTGTCGCAGTAAAAGGGGGTCCATTCTACACAGGAGCACCTCTAGTTTCCAAATCCAGAGAGTTTACAACCCAAGGAGCCTGGCTGCTCATTCTGCAGCCATTAAAGAGTGGCTTATCAGCTTAATTCACTGGTGTGGCACACCCCCACAGCCCACAAGCAGTATGATGTGTTCATATGGAATTCTCCAAAGTCAGGGAAAGTTATTTTGAGTTTAAAATGTACATCTAGGGGAATTTTATAAGGAAAAAGGTTTGTTTTGGGAATTTTCTAAATACTTTCAATATTATTTACTTCCATGTCAGCTCTATGCCTGGAAATGCGCTTGTCTGAAGCAAATTATCACAATTTCAAAGGAACGCAGTCTGGCTTTGAACTTACTCTTGAAGTTGTAATAGTAGAATGCACAAGGTGCAATTTCGAAATTGGATAGTGCATCATCAGTTTTCCTCTTGTCATGTAAATCATTGCATACCTTAGAGTAATTTTCTGGCAATTCTATACATTTTGCCATGTCTAATGTGTTATTCATGTGATATTTGGGTCAGGGCCGGTTATTGCCACTCTGCCGCACTAGGTGAGACCAAAAAATGCCAATGATTGGTTCAGATTTGGTCAAGACCGGATCAAAAACCAATGTCGGTGAATGTGGAATTTTAGCCTGGTCCAGACTGCACCAAAATAGAAATCCAAAATGCTTCGGAGTCAGTCCGTGCTTACTGAGCAGCCCACAGTGTTGTCTGGAATTAAATTGTATGGATGCCTATTTATGTGGTAAGCCTACCGTTTGTAAAACACCAACAACAAAAAAGGTGTCCGGTCCAGACAGGACCAAAAAAAGCTTTCCAAACGACATTGGCTTGTGCTTACTGATGTATAGCCTACCATGTCTGCCTGCAATGGGATTTTATGAATGCTCATCCGTGTTGTAGGTCCACCATTTGTAAAACAGGCCATTGCATTGGCTTTATTAGTCCTGATTCCTGTGACTAATCAACTTGGCTATTTAAGCTCTGAATATCAGCTACCCAAAAGTAGCTACCCACTATGCATTCGGGCAGGTACCATTCTCCTGGCATCCGCCAAGCTCAGATTTGTCCATTGGACTGCTAGATGGTGAAGCGTGATCCATCATGCCAGAGAAGGCGTTTACACTGCTTCAGAGTCCAATGGCGGTGAGCATTACACCACTCCAGCCAACACTTGGCATTGCGCATGGTGATCTTAGGCTTTTGTTCGGCTGCTCGGCCATGGAAACCCATTTCATGATGCTCCTGACGAACAGTTCTTGTGCTGAAGTTGCTTCCAGAGGCAGTTTGGAACTTGGTAGTGAGTGTTGCAACCGAGGACAGACTATTTGTTACGCGCTACGCAATTCAGCACTCGGCAGTCCCGTTCTATGAGCTTGTGTGGCCTAACACTTCGCAGCTGGTCAGAAATTTGACAAACTGACTTGTTGGAAAGGTGGCATCATATGACAGTACCACATTGAAAGTCACTGAGATCTTCAGTAAGGCCATTCTACTGCCAATGTCTGTCTATGGAGTTTACATTGCTGTGTGCACGATTTTATACACCTGTCAGCAAGGGGTGTGGCTGAGATAGCAGAATACATTAATTTGAAGGGGTGTCCATATACTTTTGTATATATATAGTGTATTTTCTTTTTCGCTATGATCAGCTTGTCAAAAATGGACAGATACAAACTTAAAACCACTGATCATGACACCCGGGTGAAACTCCTGGACAGTTGTGATTGTCCATTTTACTTTGACCTGTCCTGTTTTTAGGATATGTTTGTCAACATGACAGCAGATGCTTTATTTGATTGGGTGCCATTTAGGTTAGGCTATTTGATCGGAGAAACCTGCATGGTATAAACAGTGTCCATCTCATTACATTGTCATACATTTTATCTCCTGTAGGCTACATAAAATGCCACATACTCTTTCGGCCATATCCTATATCTGCTACATGATTTATGTTAGAGCACCACAGCAATAACTCTCTCCAACAGCACCCTGGAGAGGTGGGCTGGAAATGGACAAGCAAAATATTTTGCACCCCTGCCTTTGACAAACATGGCACTGCTTATAACAGGGTTGCATCAGCGATCACCTAAAAAGCCCATATGCCACTGGTTGAGAGAAATTGTTACTGTTTTTGTGCAGTATTATGTGAGGTTTCATGTCCTCATTCTCCCGCCGAAGGTGGCTGCCTAATTCTGCCTAATGAGTGGTCAGGCCGTGATTTGTGTAGATCAAACATTACAACAATATTGATTGGCTAAAAAACAAGAGGGGCGTGAACAGTGCTTGTGCCAATAGAAATTGTTTGGGAACCCTGAGCTATACCATAAGGCAGTGGCGACAAGTCATTCAGGGCATGTGGGGCAGAGCCCCACCTGTTTTGAGCCTCACCTGTTTAACAAAAAGAAAAAAATATATATTATTATGAATATTATTTGAATTAGATTTTTTTGCCTGTTTTGCTTGTTATTTTGTTATTAATACATGTTAAAAAATTCAAAAGGCACTTGCACATCTGAGCAATCTAATTTGCAGGTGCATGGCAACAATTGAACAAGATGAAGGAGAAAGGAAACCGCACACTGCTCTTGATAGTATCACTGATATTTAATAAGCTTACCTATCGGCCTCACGGCCTTCGTCAGAGCTTTTGTGATTTAAAAAAAAATGTCCCCCCTTATGTAGACCTAGCCCCTCCCACATCTGTTCTACACATCGAATGGGGTTGAAGGCAAGGGGGAAACAAATAAGTGCTACCAAATATATCAATATGCATTTCATAAATATTACAAAAGTGTATAAATAAGACGTATGAAACACGTTTGTAAAATCACAATGAGAACATAGCAAGTTTACATTAGTCATTGGGTACATCATACGAAAAACAGAGAAATCTTAAATAGGCACATAATTCATGTTCAAATTCACAACATAACATACATAGGCATTTCATCATTAAGTCCTTTAGGAAATAATGTCTGTAGGGTGAAAATCCCAAAACATTCTCTTTTACTCAGAGTATTATTAATATCCCCTCCCCTGTCTGATATTAATATCCCCTCCCCTGTCTGATATTAATATCCCCTCCCCTGTCTTTCTCTATGCCACAAAATCTAAAAGGTAGAAATGTCATACTTCATTCAGGTCATTGAAATGTATTGCGACTGGATAATCCCTGTCGTTTCTCCTGATTGAACTTTTGTGTTCACTAATTCTTTGTTTGAGAGAACGATAGGTTTTACCGAGATAGCATAGCCCACATGGACATTTAATAATGTAAATAACATGGGTGGTGGAACACGTAATAATGTCATTTATTTGAAACCGTTTTCCTGTGTGTGGGTGGCAGAAATATTCACACTTTATCATATTGTTGCACTGTGCGCATCCTCTGCATTTATAGCTACCATTTGGTAGAGGGCGTAAAAGGGCCTGGCTGATTGTCTTCTCCTATACACAATAAGTGGTGGATTTTTAAATTCCGCCGGCAAAACTGGGTCCGATGATAAAATATGCCAGTGTTTCTTGACCACACCTCCCACTTTACGCGAGTTCAAAGTATATGTAGTTGTGAACATTACGGAGTGTTCTTTAGCTTTAGCGGTCTTTTTTGTAATAGTTCATCTCGTGTTTTTTCCAATGCCAAATTAAGAGCTTCATCCACACATTGTGCGAATAGCCTCTTCTTGGAAACCTAATGCGCATCTCCGCTGCTTTTTCTAGATAATTCTCTGTGGAGTGACATATACGGCGCAGTCTGAAAAATTGGCTTCTTGGAAGTCCCCCTTTTAAAGGCTCAGGATGAAAGCTGTCTACCTGCAATAGAGTATTTCTGTCCGTTTCTTTCCTATACAGAGTTGTAAACAGGGTTCCATTTGATTTCTCAATCCGCATATCAAGGCAATGAACACGTGGAGTGTCACGTTCAATAGTGAATTTAAAGATTTGGGTCAATGTCATTGAGTAATGCCATAAAATCGGACAGCTCTTTATCAGTTCCTTCCCATATGCAAAACATGTCGTCAATATATCGATACCACTCCAGGATTTTATTCAAAAATGGATTGTTAACAAAACGTTCTTCAAAAAGACCCACATAAAGGTTAGCATAGCTCGGAGCGAATGTGGAGCCCATCGATGTTCCATTCGTTTGGATTCATCATATTCATCATCAAACCTAAAATAGTTATATGTCAAAACATATTCCGCCAGCTCTAAAATGAAGTTAGTTGGTGGATATTCATTAGTATCTGTCTCTCAAATAGTGTGCTAGTGCTGCCAGCAACCCCACATGGGGAATGCTGGTACATAGACTCTCGACATCTAATGTGACCAAAATACAGTCTTCTTTTAAACCCGTTATTGGTGAGATCTTGTTTATGAAGTCTATATAGTCTTTTACATGTGATGGCAATGCTTACACATTAGTTTTAATAAAAGAGTCTACAAAGTTCGACAAAGGCTCTAGCATTGAGCCTATTCCTGCAACCACTGGTCTGCCTGAATAGTTGCCTGGTTGTGTTTTAGGTTTGTGTAATTTCGGTAAAATGTACAAGCATGGACGTATGGCACATTTGCAACAAAGATATTCATATTCCGGTTTTGAGATAAGGTGGTTTAATAGGGCTCCAGATTAGAGCATATATCCCTTTGGAACACCTGTGTGGGATCAACACTCAGTTCTCTATAGAAACGTTCATTACTGAGTAGTCTCTGAATTTCTTCTTTATATTTATCATAGTCTAAAACAACCACAGCACCCCCCTTGTCTGCAGGTATTAATACATGTCACATATCAGTTTGCAAACAATGCTTTCTTGAGGAAGGCAGCTCCAAAATGCAGGTGTTTCAGGCTAGCTCAATGCTTTATGTGGTGGTGGGGCAGCCAGCGGAAAATATGGAGTTTAGGGGTTGGTAATGTTCACTAATTGTGCAGTGACTGGCTCAGTGTTCTGTCACTCATGGGACACTTGGTCACCGCAAAATCTACAGGGAGACCTCGAAAATGTAAGCCCATTGCACCCAGTTACATAAGAAGTGCCCATCCAAGAATGTTCAAGGTCATTGGCCACAGTTAAAGTCAAATCACATTATATCTATCGTAGAGTTGATTGGACATATCTTCAAAATCTTAGCTAGCGAGCTAGAAATCATCATCATGAATCAAGCTGACAATCTACCGGCAAATCCTTTTAAATCCTTGTCATGTGAAGAGAAATAATGAAGAGAAATTATAGATGAAAATGTATCGGTGCTCATCGGCTATTGGACATAAACATTACACAACAAGTTGGAATCGCTAATTCAACAATGAGTGGTTTGGAAGGAATCAGTGGCTAACTGCAATCACTAGCCTGCTATTCAGTGGAGTGGGTGTGTGGTCCAAGTCTGGGTTTAAGGGTCTCTTTTCCAAGCTTGAAAGGATAAATATTCAACATTGGCCATGCTGTCAATCCAGCATGACTTCTGCTGCGTTCAAAACAACTGGAAACTCAGAATTGGGAAATCCCAGACTTCAGTGAGTTCAAGACAACTGGGAACTCTGGGAAAAAAAGCTCAGATTGGGAAATTACGCTTTGAACAGTCTTCCAACTCGGAATTGCAACTCGGGAACTTGAGCCTCTTTCTAGAGTTCTGACCTGAAGATCACTGACATCATGAGTTCCAAGTTGTCTTGGAAGCACCATGAATCCAGAGAATGCCAGACTTTGATGACAAAATCTGACCACAAAATTTGCCCATGAAAGACTACCGTGCCACCTTCCTGTTCAAGTGAGCTCAGCACAATAAGGTGAGTCCAACAATTTCTTGTAAGCTGCTGCATAACTGATGTAATATGCCATGGAGATTTGTATACTGTAGCTAAGAAAGTAATACTAAGTGTATGTTATGTAGTAAGCTGTCAGTAGCTCATGTGCCTCCCCCTAATAATTTGGTCCCTTTTACCCTCATAACTTAGCCTACTGTTCTGACTTGGTGGTGCACATGTAGCCTATAGCCTGTTTTAGAGAAATGTCATCATTGAATATTATTAAGCTTTCATTGTCTGCTTATATGCCCCCTTTATTTATCGTACGGTTCTGACTCGGTGTAGAGAATTCTGTAAGAACGGCCCATGTTCTGAATTCTGTCGCTGTACACTTCAAAAGTGCTGAACAAATAGTTATACTGACTACGTCCGTCCGAGCTCTCTCAATAATGTCTTAATCGAAATTACAGATTGCCTCTTATCCGCTCGTCGTCCGGTTATGCCATAGTTTGTACATCTCAATTGTCAGTAGTAGTAAGTCAGCTGTACACTTCAAAAGTGCTGAACAAATAGTTATACTGACTACGTCCGTCCGAGCTCTCTCAATAATGTCTTAATCGAAATTACAGATTGCCTCTTATCCGCTCGTCGTCCGGTTATGCCATAGTTTGTACATCTCAATTGTCAGTAGTAGTAAGTCAGCCACATCAGCTATGTTTTTAAAAAAGGCAATAAACGAGGCTGAATGAACTGTTTCGCTGCCAGACAAGGCTCTGCTGATAGCAAGGAGTAGCAGAAAGGTGTTGGTGATTGCTGTTGGGACAGCTTTATGTAGGCCCTAACAGTTTGAAGGGCACCGTTTGTCACCGTTATAGTGCAATTCATGTATTGTTTAGTGTTGTGTTGTGTAGTGGCTTTGCTGGCATGCATCTAAAAACAACCCCCACCAAGGTTTCCATGCTAAAATTGCCACTGCCATAACGATCCCTTATTCATGTCCTCTTATTACACTATATATAATAAGGATCCCTTATTCATGTCCTCTTATTACACTATATATAATAAGGATCCCTTATTCATGTCCTCTTATTACACTATATATAATAAGGATCCCTTATTTCATATAGTGCAACAAGACCACCCATTGTCTGTAAAGTTCTCTACTTTGATAGATTTTAACAAACAATGTTGGAATAATCATGGTCACAAGTCACAACCATGGACTCTAAACTCCATCTGCCTGATAGATTAAAATATAATATGGATTTTGGTTAAAATATATTACATCTAATTAGGTTTTAGAGTCATAAAGCAATAGAGGAAAAGCTAGATTGCTACTGTGTACTGTACATTATTTATTTATTTATTTTGCTCCTTTGCACCCCATTATTTTTATTTCTACTTTGCACATTTTTCCACTGCAAATCTACCATTCCAGTGTTTTACTTGCTATATTGTATTTACTTTGCCACCATGGCCTTTACCACCATTATCTCACCTCATTTGCTCACATCGTATATATACTTGTTTCTACTGTATTATTGACTGTATGTTTATTTTATTCCATGTGTAACTGTGTTGTTGTATGTGTTGAACTGCTTTGCTTTATCTTGGCCAGGTCGCAATTGTAAATGAGAACTTGTTCTCAACTTGCCTACCTCGTTAAATAAAGGTGAAAAAAATAAATTAAATAAAAAATCACCTGAATTATTAATAAAAAAAAATGTCTAAATGCTGTAAAACATAAACTCTGGTATATTGTTGTCTAACATCAACTTTATTGGGGATTTTCAAATGAATAATTTCCCAAAGGAGAAAGAGGAGGAAGGGAAGCGCTACTAAGGTACACAATAGTACATTTTAGCTAGAAGGTGCTCTTTGGTAAAAGGGGTAAATTGGTCATCAAATAGAAAGGAGGACCAAGGCACTCTTCATATAATTGATTAAAATACCTTTATTAGTATGGCATGTTCAATAGAAACAACGTTTTTAAAAACCGACGCGTTTTGGCTGCATGACCTTCATCAGGGAGTAATTTCCCATGTTTGTATTGAACTTTTATTTTTTAGAGGTAAAAATATATCTGTTTTGAGTATCTGTTGTCAACTCTGTCAGTGGCTTGTCAACTCTGCCATTGATGGCTAACCCCATTATTCAAAAAAATATATTGTCATCACTTTTCCGCAACATGTGCTTAAACAATTGAAGTATTTTCTGTGCTAGGCCTAAGGCATAATGTTTGCTTAATAATTTCATGTTCTAAATCTAGAAAAAGCATATCAAAATGCTAACGAAATTAGCCCTGGAACATTTAATAGTGCTATAAAACAAAACAAAAGGAAGTTTCAAGATTTGTATTAGATATTTGAATAATCTAATGTTAGAATTGAACAATCGAGGCCTTTAAACACTTACTGACTCAAATCTCCAGCCACTTTAATAATGGAAAAATTGATGTAAAAAATGTATCACTAGCCACTTTAAACAATGCCACTTAATATAATGTTTACATACCCTACATTACTCATCTCATATGTATATACTGTACTCTATATCATCTACTGCATCTTACCATCTTTATGTAATAGATGTATCACTAGCCACTTTAAACAATGTCATTTTTACATGTTTACATACCCTACATTACTCATCTCATATGTATATACTGTACTCGATACCATCTACTTATCTTGCCTTTCTGTACCATCACTCATTCATATATCTTTATGTACATATTCTTCATCCATTTACATGTGTGTGTATAAGGTAGTTGTTGTGAAATTGTTAGGTTAGATTACTCGTTGGTTATTACTGCATGGTCGGAAGTAGAAGCACAAGCATTTCGCTACACTCGCATTAACATCTGCTAACCATGTGTCTATGGCAAATAAAATTGGATTTGATAGTAAAAATGAAATGCCTTTTCTGGTGTCTGACAGAGTTGACATAAATCCAGTTAGTTGCATTTTATTTAAAAAAAATACACATTAAAAATTGGTTGTTTGGTTACATGGTGTGATAGCTGATACTTTGGTCTATCAAAATATATATTTCACATTTTGTTCATATTAAGGCAAATATTGTGGAGCAAAAGTTTACATTGTCCAATCTTTGAAGAATCCATGAGCTCTAAAACAGCATCTCTTTTTCTCAACCTCATTGCAAAATGTGTAAAATAGCATGAGATTAGCTATAAAACTGCATTTTATCTCTCTGGCCTTGCTTGGACCTTGCTGGGGCTTCCCACGAAACTGCGCCGTGAGTGGCTTAAATCCAATCCGTTTTTCATATTGGACATACATATTAGACCACACAAATTACACGCGGCAGGTAGCCTAGTGGTTAGAGCGTTGGGCCAGTAAAAATCTGTCATTCTGCCCCTGAGTAAGGCAGTTAACCCACTGTTCCCCGGGCGCCGAAGACTTGGATGTTGATTATGGCAGCCCCCGCACCTGTCTGATTCAGAGCGGTTGGACTGAATGCGGAAGACACATTTCAGATGAAGGCATTCAGTTGTACAACTGACGGGGTATCCCCCTTTCCTTTCCATACATAAATAAAGCCCTGTACAGGAAAAACTATCCATTGTTTGTGTTCATAAAATCAAGATCCAGTCTGCCCTTTTGTACTGTTTTAACTCTCTGCTGACTGAATAATTCAGGACTATATGTTAATTACAAAACAATACATTTACTATTTTAGTTTACTATTTTCTTGCTTCCAGTGTGAAATAAAACGCCATTCCATACCAGACTTGCACTCTTGGTTTGCCCAATAATGAAAAACAGCTTAGATCACAAGGCCATCAGACTGTTAAACAGCCATCCCTAACACAGAGAAACTGCTTCCTACATACATACTCAAAATCATTGGCCACTTTAATTCATTGATCACTAGTCACTTTAATAATGCCACTTTAATAATAATGTTTACATATCTTACATTACTCATCTCATATGTATATACTGTGTTTTATACCATCTATTGTATCTTGCCTAAGCCGCTCGGTCATCGCTCATCCGTATACAGTGCCTTGCGAAAGTATTCGGCCCCCTTGAACTTTGCGACCTTTTGCCACATTTCAGGCTTCAAACATAAAGATATAAAACTGTATTTTTTTGTGAAGAATCAACAACAAGTGGGACACAATCATGAAGTGGAACGACATTTATTGGATATTTCAAACTTTTTTAACAAATCAAAAACTGAAAGATTGGGCGTGCAAAATTATTCAGCCCCTTTACTTTCAGTGCAGCAAACTCTCTCCAGAAGTTCAGTGAGGATCTCTGAATGATCCAATGTTGACCTAAATGACTAATGATGATAAATACAATCCACCTGTGTGTAATCAAGTCTCCGTATAAATGCACCTGCACTGTGATAGTCTCAGAGGTCCGTTAAAAGCGCAGAGAGCATCATGAAGAACACAC